>NC_056727.1:810949504-811017004 GCF_019279795.1 Protopterus annectens
ACTGCCTTCCCTGTTAAACACTGCGGAGTGGAGCACAAACCTGTGCTGCAGGTATAAACAATCTTCAGCAGTCTAGACATACCCTCATCAATGGGCACTCTCAGCACAGTTGTACGCTGTGCAAACACACTCAAACCAGATAAAGCACATGCCCTGCATCTATACAAAGCTTAGCAGCACTGGACACATACCTCTGCTTAGCGGAGAGGTGCGCCACTCAAACAGGCAACGCTGAGCTCCAATGTGCTTAAACAAATAGTGATGCACCCTGTTTTGATGTCAGATAGCTCTCCTGTTGACACCAACATGGTTCTGGGGCTACACGGACTTATTTGCGAACATGGTAACCCCAGCTCATTTGCATACAAATCTATGCACACAACCTTAATATTACACTATTCCAAGGCACCTCCTTAGCAACCACAGAAATCTACCATTGTACACACTCCATGTAAGGCCCTATAATGCATTATTGTCACATATTTATTATTTTCTGTTTTTACACTTTTCAATATTTTTTTTTGCTTAACGGCATGTTTGCACACTGCTGTGTACTGCGCAAACATAATATGGCTATTAAAAATATTTATATTAACTTATTTTTGTTACTTATTGGAAACACAGGGCACAGTTTTGCATATATCTTTGCCTGCTATGCTGTTTTTGACCTCCTACATGGGCTTTTACAGCCCCTGTTCACTTTTTAATTTCTTGTACATGGAAATTTTCTGTGTACACTTCGGACACCAACATGGGGTCTGAAGGACTGTATATCTGCTTGCTGGATCAATCCAGCACCCTCATTTGCATGCAATTCACCTGCTTATGAGGTGATTTGCATGCCATGGACACTTCATGTTCTCATGCTCCTGCACGCCTCTCTGCTCTGTTTACTGGATCCTACACCTGCTTACTTCCATGTAAGCTCCATGCCACTATGCCTACATGAAAAATCACTCTATGTAGGCTTTATTGAATTCCCCCTCTTATCTAATCTTTAGCTAAAGTCATGTGTATTAAATTATTAATCCAGAAAAGCTGCTCCGCTGACTGGGATAGCTATATTGTGGTGAGTAAAGCAAAAGTTAATAACCTTAGGCAGCCATTTGAAAATAGTCTGTTTTGACACAGATTGCCCTTTCTTCTTGCCTTCACAAGAAATAAACAATTTATCTGAAAATCTGAAAGATTTAGTTCATCAAGATAGTACCTGAGTTGCCTGGGACATCCAAGGTATGCAGTATAATTTCTCCTTCATTTTTGTGTTCAGGAAAGAAAACAGGTAGCTGGATAGTTTGGCTTGCATTAAACTCAGATGCCACTTTAGAAATAAAAGAAGGATTATCTCTTAAATTAATCCTGTCCCTGTGGATAAGAGATCAGAGCAATCGGTAAAAGTGACTTCCACATTAACAGTCAGACAGGTGAGCTGGTTCAAATGGAGCAAGTGGTAGCTTCTCTAACACAAAATTAAGATCCCAAGGAGGATCCACTGACTTTCTTGGAGGCCTCTTTTGCAAAACCCCTTTCATAGGTTCATAGGTAGGTACTAGGCTATTGGCCCTAGGGCCTATATAAGCCTAGCCAAAAAGGTACCCTGGCTTTCACCACCCAAGAAAATTATTTTCCTGTGCCCCTGTCGAGCAGAGCCTCAGAGGTGATCCCCAGGGTGAATTTCCTATTTCCCATCCAATCATCAAGATTTTTCTTGAAGAGTGCTAATGAGGAGCTTTGTTTGCTATAGACAGGTAGTTTGTTCCAGAGTATGTGAAGTCTCTGAGACAGGAGTCTATCCCTCCAGCATGTTCTGTTTATTGTGGTGACAAGGTTTAAGTCCCTAGAGCGTGTAGCTTGGAGGGATTGGGATTTCTTTAAGTGGAGCTTATGGGTTTGACATAGCTTTGTATGTTAGGCAGAGATCACGTCTGAGTAGGCAATATGTGATGGAGTAAAGCTGGAGTTTTTTGAGACAGTCTGCGTAGGGCATCTGTTTGAGGCTGGTAATCCTCTTTGTGAGGTATTTCTGCGGCCTTTCCAGTTATTGCAGATGTCTTGTGAGATACATAGCAAAAGGAGCGTTTTACTCTGCGGTGGTGGTGCTGCGGTAGCATTGTCGCCTCACAGTAAGATGTTGTCCCGTTCGATTATCAGCTAGAGTGTCTTCTGTGTGGAGACATGCGTGAATGGGCATACCTTCGTTGAAGGTTGTGCATCAGGGCCAGCAACTCAGCACGTAAAAATGTACTGCCAATCATTAGCGGACCGGAGTTCCGATGTGGCAACCCCTAATCGGGAAAATCTGAAAGACACAACAAAAAAAGGTCTAATGAGTGATGAGTAGATGAGGACAATGACCTCTTTTTTCCTGGATGAGAAACCTTTTGTGATGAGGTGTGCCAGGTAGAAGGATTTCCTGACTACTGTGATGATGTGATTATCACAAGAGAGACTACTGTCCACCTGTGTTCCAAAGTCTCTTAAAACACTTTTGGTGTTAAGTAGACTACCACCTATGTGGTAGCTCAAGGGTACAGAGTTTTTACCAAAGGGGATTACAATGCACTTTTTGGCATTGAGCTTGAGGCCATGGCTTTGACACCAGGCATCTGTCTCAGTGAAGCCCTTTTGTAGGATGTCCACATCATTAGGAGTTTCAATTATGGCTCCTAGTTTGCAGTCATCTGCAAACTTCATTAGCCAAAGACCTTCTGTGTTAGCCTGTACTTCAGAGAAGTAGATACCAAACAGGAGAGGACCCAGGACTGAACCCTGTGGTACTCCACTTGTCACTGGTCTGAAGTCGGATTTGGAGTCTGCTACTTTCACAGTGTGGGTTCTGTCAGTGAGCCAATTAGCAACCCATCATGTGACATAGGGATTTATACCTAGTTTAGTGAGTTTATCTATAATTCCAGAGTGGGGGGTGGTGTCAAAAGCCTTGGCGAGATCTAGATAGGCTGTGTGAACCACCTTACCCTTGTCTACAGCTTTGGTGACTGCTTCAAAGAAGTCTATCAGGTTTAGGAGACATGATCTGCCTTTTACAAACCCGAACTGGGTGGGGTCCAGAGTTTGAAGATTGCCAATGTCTTTGTTTATAAGTTCCATGATGATATGTTCCATGGCCTTGCAGACCAGGCTCGTTAGGCTAATAAGATGGTAGTTCCTGGGGTCCGTGGTGGCTCCCCCTTTGTGGACAGGGATAACTGCCGCTGTGCGCCATTCAGTGGGCACAAAGCCTAAGGTGAGGCTATGATTGAACATGGTGCTTAGGTGGGGTGCCAGTTAATTCTGTAGTTTGTGTAGAATGCAGCCTGGGATGTTGTCAGGTCCAATGAATGCTGTGCTCTTGGCTTTGGAGAGTGTGGTTTTTACCTATGCAGCCGTGATTACAGCAACTTTGCAGTCTTCCTGTATAAAGATGGGCCCTTTAGGGGGTGAGAGGGGGGTAATGTTAGCACTCAGCCTATCTGCCAGGATGTTGGTAATATCAGTAGGTTCTGTAGATTTAGTACCATTGTGCTGTAACTCAGAGCAGATCTGTGTGTTGTCATTGAGATTCTTGATATTGCTTTAGAATGCTTTGTGGTTGTCTTTAGAATCAGTGGTGATTTTGTTTTCATGACTAGCTTTGGGAGGAGGATGCAATGGCAAACATGCTGAAATGACCAATAAATTAACCTTAATAGAGGAGTAAGAAAGGCCACAGAATTATAACTCACACAAATATCATAAAACCAGAGAAACTAGTACTGATCGAGTGCTGGTTATGTTGTTGGCATCAACTAGAAAACCTTTTCCATTTGCTAATATATTATTTTCTATCATCCAGGCAGTCAACTGAAGTTGATAGGAGTCAGGGTGCATCAAACACCCTTGTTATTGTGTAAGTAGATCCAGTCTGTGAAGAAGCTTGTGGCAATTTCCTCTAGCAATTTCCTAAAGAAGGGAGAACCACCAGTCACCATAATGATCTTGGGTGATTCCTTCTGAGTCTTCAGGCGCACCCTTGATATTAGTGGAAAGGGGTGGAAAAGAATAAAGGAACATTCCTGTCCAAGACAAAGAAGTCATCTGTCTTACAGGCTTTCTTCAACGGAGTCCAGGCACACAGTCTTGCCAGCTGATTGTTCAAAGAGGAGAAAGGAGGTCTACCTGAAGAACTCACCACAGATCAAACCTTGGAAGACTCGCTGATCTAGTTTCATTTGTGAGGGTATGCCCTTGTCCTTCTCCGCTTGGCTACCACACAGTTTTGTTCTGATGGAATATGGGATGCCAGTAGAGTGAGACTGTGCTGTGAAACTATATCCCAAGCTAACATGGCTAGTCTGCAAAGGGGGTATGACCTGGTTTCCCCTTGCTTGTTGATGTACCACATGACTGTGGCATTGTCTGTAATGATTTGAAGAAGTCCTGGGGATCAAAGGTGATTCAGAGAGTTGAGTGTCTTGATCAGCACAAGCATCTCTTTTGTATTTATGTGATTGTATATATCCTTGGTGTCCCACACACCTTCCACTTTTATCCCTCCTGAAACTACTCCCCAAGCAAAGTGCAAGGCATCTGTGAGATCTGAAAATACAAGGTGTGTTGGGGCTGGGACCAAACAGACTTCAAATACCATTGTATCTTTCTCACGTGGAGTTCTGCAAGGGGTATCATGAGACCCAAATTTCTGAGGTATTCCCTCGCAGTGACCAAAGTCTGATTGGAAAACCCTAGAAATAGAGCTAGATATAGATTTATTGTTTCTTGTGGAAGAAAAGCTCTTAAATGTGTTGGTGTCTAGTTGACATCCCAGAAACACAATCCTGTGAAAAGGAGTCAAAGAAGACTTCTGAATATTCTCATAGTATCCCACCTTAGGTAAGAGCTGTCTCACTCAAGTAAGATTGCTGACACTTTGAAAAAGACTAAGCAAAGATAAGCAAGTCATCTAAATATGGAAAAATGTGGATACCCAGTAACCTGCAATGAGCTATAACCAGAGCTAGACACTTTGTGAACAGTCTTTATGCGGTAGATAGCCAAAGGTTAAGGCTGAAAACTGATAATATAACCCAGACACACAAAACTTTAAGAAACACCTGAAGTCTGGATGAATAGAAATGTGATGGTAAGTATTTTTTAAACCTAATATTATAAGGATACTTGAATGAGGAAAAAAAGGTGGTAGGTTGTGAAGTGACATCAGTCTGAATTTGGGCACTATCACAAACAGATCAAGGAAAGAAAGATCCAGAAATGGTCTCCAAGCATTTTCTTTCTTTGGCACTAAAAACATCCTTGAATAAAAGAACTTTCTCACCTGGGAAGGTTGGATTGGTTCTATCATTCTCTGGGACAGCATGGGATGAAGGACACATGGAGATAAAAGAGTCTAGTCTGGAGGATGAGGAATTACCCCTGGAAAGAAATAATTTCTTCTCATTGCTATATGTAATATTGATGAATGATCTTTAAAACCCATTTGTCAGAAATTATCTGTTGCCAAAGAGAAATGAGGAGATTCAGACTTCCTGGAAGAAAAAAGGCATTGCTAGGGTGGGGGGACAAAGTCTCTTAAATAATCATTCTGATTTATTGGATTGTTCTTTGTTTTGGGAGTTTCCAGAGTTCTTGGAATCGTCTTGCCATTTCTTCTTAACCTTCTATTTTCCTGTATTTAATTGAGTCTGTTTCTTTTGTTTCTTACCAAAACTGGATGAGGAGTTAGAGAATCCCTTGGAAAATTTAGAAAAGAAGGGCTGAAAAATCTTAAAGCAATTCTCTGTACTTCTTTCGTCACACTTTTTGATCATCTCTGCAGCAGAGAGGCCAAAAACTAAATCTCTTTCCAAAGGAGAATTTAAAATCTAATTTTAAACATCATCATCTAGGAAGTTCTGAGGAATCAGTCATGCAAACCTCCTGAAAACAATACCAGTGGCCATAGTCCTTGAAGTATATACACATTGTATACAAAGAGTAGTGACCTGAACAGTATAAGACATTACATTATTTAAAGCAGTGTTTTCCTCACAAAAAGAAACTGCAGATGAAACATTCCTCATACTTCCACAGTAAGTCAGAATGATCCTTAACACGTGAGTCTGATAGTTCAAAATTCTGAAACTCAAAGTTGCAGAAGCATGCACTTTTCCACCCATTGATTATTTTCCCATCCTAGGCAAAAACAGTATGACTGGAAATAACTAAATGTTTAGCAGCAGTAGGATTAACCAAAGCTATGGCTGCTAGATCGGGTTTGGGAAGAATGTATAAACACTTGAATGACTGAGCAACTTTATACATCCTATCTGCCTTTTAGGGGCAGCTGGCTGACTATCAGGAAAATTACAAACAGCAACACACACATCCTCTAAAGCTGTCAGAACTGGAGGACGGGGTACTGGTTCTAGAAATTCCTTCTGCTAACAGCTCATAATATTTTATGTGGGACTGGAAACCTCACTGGTCTCCCCCTGAAAACACTGGCACATTCTAGAAATAGTTTCACAGAAAGAGAACATCCCTCCCCACAGGAAGAGTCAGAAACTGAGCTCTTCTATGAGTCTGACTCAGAAATCTGAGGAAAAAAACTGTATCTGTTTTATCCTCCTGTCCAGATTCAGAAGCTTGAATCTGACCAGGAAAGGAGGTATTTCTCTTTCTTTTATCAAAAGATACTTGAAGTATCAATAATCTGAATTAAACCCGGAACCTGATCCAGTAAACTTTTCCTGTCTAAGGAAATCCTGAGGAGAATTAGATATGATTAGTTTTCTGTTTCTTTTTGACAGAAAAAAAGAGGCCAGCACTGTTATTAATGGTGGCAGCAGTATGGATGGGCACGACATTCAGACAAAGCAAGGAAGCCTTCCCTGTTCCCTCTCCCAGGAGTGACAAGAGTGGCTCTCCCATCCCACTATGGGGACCCCAACAGCCAAACAGAACATAGCTAACCCCTGTTCCGTATTAGCTGTGGGTGCTATACCAGAAGGATTCATGATAAAAGATGTATGGTCTGAGATACAATTAATGGCAACAGCAGTGTCACCCACCTATGGTTGAGGCAAATTCTTAACCTGGTGCGATGGCAAAGGCTGTTTGGTTAACTTTTTTAATTTGTGGCTGAAAGAAGGACGGACCATGGGACCAACAGATTGTTCAATGGTCAAGGCAAAAAATGGTACCTCTTTCCCAGGGAAAACAAGCAGCAAATGCTGGTAAAAACTTTAAAAAAGTCTTTAAAAGTCACTTTTTTCACAGCCTAGCACAGTAAAAGCACTTTAAAACACTTTGGTAGCCCCACAAACCCAATTTCTCCACAGAAAAAAAAAACGTTTTTCAGTTACTTTAAACAACTTTTAAACTGACAGGTAAAATGAGTGCTCCTATTTAAAAGTACAGTACAGTCTCATGACAGTCAGTTAAAACACAAAATCCTAGATTTAAAATAACTTTCCTGAAGAGGAAATTATTAATAATAAACAAAAAATATTAAATGTTTTTTTCCCTCAAAGGGAACTTATCTGCCTAACAGAGGATGAGGTCAAGCTGACCATCGATCCTTGAAAGCCTCAGAGGAACATACAATTCAGTGGCAGTAAAGCTTTGAATGGCTTGGTGCCCAAACTTGTCTTTTAGTGACCTCAACTCAAGGTCTCTGACAGTTTGGGCGCATGGAAAATACCCTGAAGCTTTGAAAGCTGGCCAGCTGTTATACCCTTGGCAGGATATAACTCATAAAATTAAGGCTACTGCAGCAGTGATCAACATGGTGAACATCATGCAAACTCTACAGAGACAGTGACTGGAACTGAGGCTTGAACCCAAATTCCTGGAATTTGAAATCTTGCCAGTCTATGCACATACATATAGTTATATCGTTTCATGAAAGCCTCTTCCATTGAAACCACTATCACAGAATAGCACTGAAAGCCACTGCAAGCCGTCATACTTGGGGGCTTCACTCGGCCATACCTCTTTCCCTAAATATGTTACCAGTACCTCCGCAGTCACACAACCATGAATTGTGTAGCATGAACATATATCTTGCAAGTTAAAAGTGAATTCTTGCCCCAACCTTCAAAGCAAGATGTGAATCACATAATATCTAAGTACAAATTCCATCAAAACTGAATAAAAAAGAATCAAAATTATTTAGAAAACAACATTTTTAGTGTCAAGGTACTTTGTGATAGTGGTTTCAGTGAAATTCGCTTCAGTGGCATACAATGGTGCTGCTTCTGTCTGATCTATCATGTCTTTAGCTTATGTTTTGTCTCCTCAGACTGAAGCTACATGCAAGCAGCATTGCAAATCTGACTGTAGTGCAGAAAATCACTTGTCTTTTTTCTAGTCACTGGCTAAAAACAAAGTATTCAAAACTAATACTACTTTCTTGGTACGGCATTTAAATATGTCCTTATGAATGTGCTGAAAGACATTCTTTCAAACAGTTGTCTCAAATCACTTTGTCTAATGCAGATAGGAAATCTTGACTATGTTAATTATTCTTAGAAAAAGTGCTTTAAAATCTGATACTAAACTTGGTAAAATGATACTGAACTAGCTATTGAATGGTATTAAAATAATGTCGTAGCTTCTTATTAACCAAAAAAAAAAAATCTTTTCTGGTACAGATTACTGTAAATTTCATTGTGATTTCCATGGTGTCTGTTTCACCCTCTGCATACCATCTGCCAACTTACTATGCATGTTGTCACATTTTTTAAACATATTGTCACATTTTTGGCTGTTTTGTTAGACTTCTATATTTTCTTCCTCTCAAATGTATTTTTTTCTCTACATCAGAAAGGCTACTGTGGGTTAGTCTGAAGGTGACTGCCTGCTCGTGTGTCTGCACTAGAATATTGCTAAAATTATGGTCACCTTAGTAAACACATATATGGGTGTATATAAATGGTGAGATGATATATTTTATAACCTACAAGTTTCCAGAAAAAAACATTTGGGCATATGTCTTTCAGTACTGGAGGTGTGTGACTGCTTTGATGACCACACTGTATGTTGAGTGAAATATGAAGTAGGAGGAATGCTGGAGACACAAATGAATGCAGTTTCCACAAATCTGGCTTGCATTTAGTAAGAGACTGAGCAGAAGATGAAATAGAAGTAATGATATTTGACATCACTGGCTGGTAAGAACTATAAACCGATAATTTGGATTATATGGAAACCAAGAGAAAAGACATTATGTGTTGTAGCCCTGTATGAACATGCTATTCTTATAGTTACAAATAGTATACAGGAAAGGAGGTTGAAGGGACAAATAAAGGCATCATTTTACTTTGGTATGGAATCATACTAACTGCTTACACCAGAAAAAATACTAGCAACCCATGCAAAGGTGGGAGGGGGGCATAAGGTGGGGAGTTGGCATAATGGTTAAGATGGTTACCTTACAGACACATAGTGCAGCGTTTGATTCTCACAATGGGTAATTGAGTAGGCTTAAAATGACCTACAAGGGCAGTTAGCCTAGTATTCACCTGTGAACCACATGATGGAGATGAAGCATGCTCAGTAAGCCTCCAACAACAGCATTCTGTGATTTTATTATTATATTTTTTTTTATTATAGTAAACGTTTCAACAGCCCTTTCTGCAGTCAGTACAATTATGGTTAAGAATGGGTGTGTTACTTTAAATACTTTTGGAGACTATGACATACAATACTTCCTTAAAATTTAGACAAATACCTGGTTGTAATGAAAAAATAATATATATTCAGATTATGAATAAACTGGCTATAGCCCACGATGTATTGTGAGCAATATACTGCTTCTTCACAATGTCACAGATTCTGTTTTGGTGCTGTGAGCCTCATGATTGTAATAGCCTTGCTGAGACAGCAAGATGGCTGTGCATTTAAGATCTCTGCTTCACAGTTCCCAGGTTCAATACTGTCAGAAATCAGTTCATTTAACAGGTTAAGAAGTTAAATTATGTTAATCTTGCTAGAGGCTCCTAATTAGATGACTCTGCCTAGGACCCCTGCCATCGCTAACTGTGTTAGGATGTATTTATGCTCATGCTAATCAGGGGATCTACTAAGGAGGTATACTGTCTGTCATAATGGCTAGGTTACAACTCCGTTGTTGTACAGACTGGAGAGAATTGGTGAAATCTATAGGGAAGTACAATATTTGTGCAGATTCCAGACACAGAGGTTCTACTATCTTTCCCTCAGCACACTGAAAGAGCTTTTGTCTGTGACATCTGCATGTTATCAAATATATGACAAACCTAGCAACTATGCAAAGAGGTGAGCACTTACGACTAAGACAGATGAACATTTAGACTGGAATTCAAAAATGTTACTGTCAGCTGTAAGGCCCTTTTACTGCTGGCAATAACAGTTTTCAGTTCTTAGACAGCCTTACTGCAGAAAGGCCATGTGCTCTATCTCTGGCCTATTGCAAATACTAATGAGACATTCTGGGAAAGTAGCATATGATAATTAGCCATTTGCTCTTACTTTGTAAATGAGTTCAGTAAGTGCTTTACACAGTTGACTGATTCATAGTACTGTTCAGCTGCATAAATCATTGTCACTGGCCATGTTAATTAACGTGGGCAAAAATTTGTGTTAACACATTGCCTTCAATGCATGAGATCTTGTTAGAGGTAAGTGCCAGTTTGGAATTTAGCAGACAGGTAGTGTTGATGGGGCTTGTTAGTGTTTGTATTTGTGTGTGTTGCATGTGTGTGCGAGTGTATGTAGAGGTATGAATGGTGTGTGTGTCTATATGGGTGGTCATAGTAGGGGGACTATTTAGGGAATAGGTAGGGTATGTGCGTGCATGTATGCATAGTGAATGTATTCGGACCAGGGGCTATGTTCAATGTACATGTGTACAGTTAGTATGTGTGTGTGTGGTGGGGTGCTTGCCACTGCGAAACTCCTCTTAACTAATGAACACATACTATAATACTGGTGTGGACTCTGTACACCAGGGACATGCCTGTCTATATATATGTGTATATATGTGTATATATGTGTATGTGTATATATATATATATATATATATGTGTGTGTGTGTGTGTGTGTGTGTGTGTGTGTATATATATATATATATATATATATATATATATATATATATATATATATATATATATATAGATATATATATATTCCAACAAATAAACTCCAAATAAACAACAAACTCGAGAATCAAAAAGACTTGCAAAAACCACTTCTTGGAGGAACTGCTCGGGATCTGAAACACCAAACTAACCACAACACTTACTATTTAGCACTTTCATTCCATTTTATTTATTTGGAACTTCATCAGAAAATCCAACCACTTGAACACTTGAATGCATAAATACTTTCCAACTTAATTAGCCATGCAATACCATAACGAATACAATCAACAATAAATAGCATATTAATTACACATTAAAAATATTTTGAATATCTTTAAATTTACTTTAAATATGTCATCTTCCAATTAGTTAATATTTTAACATTTAACATTTTAACTTACACCAGTGCCGTAAATAAAATCTGTATTTTAATACCATAAAATCTTGTACATTAATAAACTTTTATTATTAATATGTTCATTCAAACCAGGCTTTATGTCAGCCTTTAATGAAATTTGCCATTTTAATTAACGAGTTTCTAATAATTTATCACATCCATTAGTCAATGGAAACTTGTTAATGTGTTCCAGGACTGAAAATTATATTTCCTAAAACCTTCAATTGCAACTCTATGTTTGCTCAAAGCATTGAGAATATTTCAATCTTTAATTGCTTTAATATATTCTCTTACCCCAACCTTGAGAGATCTCACACTTTTATCAATGTAAAAATTATAACAAGTGCTGCAAATGCTAACACATAGTATATTTTTACTTAAACAGTTGTAGTGGCCTCTAATCTCAATGATCTGATTTATATGGGGAAAATGTAGTATATTACTATTAATCACATATCTGCCCTGTTTACAAAAACCAAGGCAAATGTACCCGCTTTAAATGTACCTAATTTAACATTACCTTGTGGATAAAACTCTAATAGTGCTTTTAAATTTGTTGTTTTTTTTAACAACAAATTGTGGTTTGTCCCCCAAAACTTTAACTAGCTCTGGGTTACCTGTGATAATCTTCCAGTTAGATAACACTGTTTTTAATAGCCACACTATTACTTGAAATAGCTATAGCTAAAGCATATACCTTCTCACTAGTGTAGTCTCCATTCCTTTTACTTGTATTAAATTCAATACCATTCTTCAAAATCAGGGGAAACTTATCGCTTCATTTGCCTATAATTTCTTTACCAATGTCAACTAACTTATTTAGTGGATAACCTCTCACTAAAAACAGGTTTGTAATAAACTCTACTTCTCTTATATAGCAGTCACTGGCCTCTAAACACATTAAATTTCATGTGTTTAGGCTGTCCACTATGTAAGTGTAAGTAATTATTTTTAAAAGTATCCTTTCTAAACATACGACTATGGAAATATATGTTAACTAAATCCATTTCTATTGAAAGATCTAAAGAATTGACTGTTTCGCCTACCTCTCCTTTTATGTATTTTAACCATGAAAGGCTGGAGTTAATATTTTTCAAAAATGTATCAAACTCACTTGCATCACCCTCCAAAATGAAAAACAAGTCATCTATAAATCTTTTAATCCAACAAACATATTTAAATAAAGGATGAGTTAGTAAATAGACATGTTCCCACCAACATAATACTATGTTGGCAAATGATGGTGCCACATGGGCACCCATAGCCAGTCCAACTTTCTGCCTATAAATATTAGTCCCAAGCATAAAATAATTATTTTTCCAAGACTAACTTCATAAGGGTTTCACATAGTCTATTAGTAATGTCATCTATTTTACAAATTTGTTCTAAATAAGACTTCATAAAATTAATACCATTAGTATTATCATTACCAGTGTACAATGAAACAATATCTCTTACACATAATAACTTTTCATTACCTTTAAACTCATATAATCTCAATTGATCAAGGAAAGACCATAAATCTCTCACAAAGTATTTATTTTGCTGAACTAAGGGATTCAGAATTTTGTACAAGTAATAAGAGTTGTGGTCTTGTGTCTAGGACTAGACAGCACAGGTCTAAATGGTGGGCGAGCCTTATTTTTGTGAATTTTGGGAATACTAAATATATTCCCTATCTCTGGCTCATCCACTGTCAAAAATCCAAACAAAGCATAACCAATGTATTTTTGATTAAAAAGATAAAAAAACTTATAGTCAATCTTATTAAAACTTTTTAATACCTCAATTTTATTAACTCTTTCATAAAAAAACATCATCAGCTAATAATTTAACAATCTCAACCTGATATTTAGCCTCATCCATAATTACCATTCCACATCCTTTGTCTGCTTTTATATAGCTAAGATGTTTATATGATTTTAATTTCTTCATAGCTTCAACATGCAACTTATTTAAATTAAATGTTTTTACTGTAATTTTATTTCTACTTAAATTGTCAAATTCTGCTTCATATGACTTTGCAAAAGCATTAAGAGTTAAATTCAAGCCAGGATTGAATGTACTTGCTTTTCTTACTGTACTTTCTACATTACATTCTTTAACATGATGAAAAAGATATTTAAGGTTTAGCTTCCTAACGTAAAGCTTAAAATCAATGATAAGATCTGTGTATCTAACATGATTTATAAGCACAAATGAAAAACCTTTTGACAAAACATTTATCTCATCATCAGAAAACAACTGACCTGATAAATTAAAAATAGGACATATATCATCTTTTAACATTCCTTTCCTTTTGTTTCCATTGCTCACCGACTTTTTTGTCATGGTTTCTGTTTTTGGTCTCACATCTAACCGAAAAAACACACTTCACCCTGTCATGTTATCACTTACTGTCTGTGAAACACTTTGTTTGCTACCATTTGCTACCATTAAACATATTATTAATGTGTGATGTATTGGCTGTAGGTGCTATAAAGTTGTCTAATTGAGACACATTGTTACCTACTTGTTCATTATTCTATCTCTGAACAACAGCCACTTCATTTGGCAAAGGTTTTACATTCTTAATCAAAAATGCTTTATTGTTAGAATATGCTCTAATATCACAATTTAACTTTTTCGTCTTACTGGCAACAATTACAGACATATACTTTTTAACATTTTTGTCAATGTTATCATAAATCATTTTACATGACAAAACACAAGAATGAGAAATCACAAAAGCGTCTATCTGTTCAATATCGTTCTTTAACTTGCTTAAGACAGTCATATTGTGCACCTTCAGCTGTTTTAACACTTCAAGTCCAGTTTTATTCTAAATAGCAGTAAGTTCTTTAAAAATCTTGTCTTTGTATGAAATTCTATTAGGAAAACAATAAACCCACAGTCCTAGAGGCACAACATTCAATTCTAAACATCTCTCAAAATAAACTTTCTCATACTCCACTGCTTTGCATTTACAAACAAGTTTTTGTAACTTAAAGATGGCAGACTTACATTCCGAAACAGTTTGACTGTCTGTTTCTTCATTTGCAGCCAGCCCTTGTTGAAAAAAGATATTCCCCAGGATTTAATAAGCTAAAACTTCTGTGCAGGAATAGTGTAACCGTTCCTGTACGGACTATGGCCGCCGAGCGGTCTGGTAAACAAGCCTGGGGACGTGCACGAGTCTGCTAACACTGTTCTGCCACAGACACGACTGGATTATGCTAATGACCTTATTTGCTGGTGAAAACTATGCAAATGAGGTCAATTAGTGATCCAGGAGGCAGGCAGGCACCTGTGGCAGAATAGTGTAGCATGTGAAAATTTGGCTACTAGCGGAATACATTTCTGCAAAAATTAAAACAGAGGCATGACAGCTCAAACTAAAGCATGTATTACAATCCTTAGGCATCCCAATGGCCAAATATATGGCCATTGGCATAGAAAAGTGTTTAAAAATAATAAAAATCAAACTTTATTTCTTTTGGCTGATCTCAACCGTTTAAGCATAGGGCAGAGGCATGCAAATGGGATTGCTCTATTGACGTCTTCCATGAAATGAAAAGCATGTTCATGTCCAGGGGAGGGCCATTTCTCATTGTTTACCTTAGCTAAACAGGTTTGTGTGGTGCAGACTGGTTCTAACCCCCCAAAAACAAAAAAACCCAGAGATAGCAGGACTTTTACATTTGGGCACTGGGTTTGCGCGGCTCACCTCGAGGCTTAAAAGGCGCGGAAATGGGAAGGGAAAAAAAGAAAAAAAAAGGAAACAGAAGAATAAAGGCAATCAAGTACAAATAACGTAAATGGCAGGTGGAATGTATCATAGTCAGCCAATCATACAGGCAGCATCTGCAGCACAACAGTATAAACCATGCAAACACCTTCCAGTCTGGTTTTTCCCACAAACTCCACACCATTGGTGTACACATGCGGGGGAATTTTAACCGAAAAAATGTTAGGGGCTGCCATTGCCTTGATCCACCAGTATGTGCTAGAGGCTGAGGTTGGTGAGGAGGATAATGCTGACAACCGTTACAGACTGAGGAGGAGGAGAAGAGTGTTCAGACCAAGGGTAACCTACCATGGGCTACATGACCTGGAGACAGTAGAGTGCTACAGGGTTGACAGAGAATACTTCAACAAATAATCGAGCTGTGCCGGCCTCAACAGAGACCCAGAGCCAACAGAGGGGAACCCATCCCAGTGGATACCAAGGTATGTGCAGCCTTAAGAATACTCGCTACAGGTACTTTCCAAAGACCTACTGGGGACATCATGGGGGTCTCAGAGGAATCTGCATCCAAGGTACTCCACCAGTTCCTGGATGCCATCTTACCACATGCTGGTGAGCACATTTGCTTCGCCAGCACCTGTGAAAAGAGGACCAGCAATATGCATCTCTTCCACCATGTAGCAGAATACCCAGAGGTACTGGGTGTGATAGACTGCACTCACATCCACATCAAAGTACCACCCAGTGAACAGGGTAGGGTCTACATAAACTGCAAGGGCTTCCCCTCCATCAACTGTCAGGTCATGTGCAATGCCCAGGACATTATCCTGAATATGTGTGCTGCAGCCCTGGAAGCTATCACAACTCCCACATCTGGCATTCGTCACAGCTGTATCAGGCATTTGCCAGTCAGTCATCCCATATGGCCATCTGGTGGGAGATACTGGCTATGCACTGGAGCTGTGGATGATGACACCTATCAGAAATGCACACACACCCACTCAAGAATGTCATAATGAGGCACACACGCAAACCAGGATCATTATAGAGCATATGTTTAGGATGCTGAAGTCACAGTTCTGCTGCCTTGACATATCTGGTGGAGCCTTGCAGTACTCTCCAGCCACATGTGCTCACATGTTCATAGTATGTGCCATGCTGCACAATATGATCCTGCGGAAACAGCTGCAGCAGGAACAACACAGGGAAGGGCCCACAGCCCCCCACCATTGACAAGATTCCCACAGGCACAGATGGACTCAGATGAAGAAGTCCCTGAGCCTACTCCTCTAGGCAGACGTTGGTGTGTCCAGTATGCCCTTACCTTGCAAAGAGGCAATGCATAGCACACACACTGACACTGTAGGGACCCATGGACTGACACCTCTCTCTGAATCGCACACACAGTAAAATGGATGACACACATCACATTACCTGTAACTTACCATGTATAGGTAGTGTACTGTGTGCATCCAACATAGGCAGTCCTCAAGAACCATTCTCACAACTGCCGCAGGCACAAGGCAAGTCAGTCTTTTTAACAATAAATGAATGGAATAGTATGTTTTGGTAGCATACCTATGGTAATGCTGCATGCATGTAAAGGAATGGGGCAGCCTACTGGGATAGCAGAAGACAACAGACAGCTATGCGGGACACCAGGAAATGTCTGCACAATGCTGGCTTCCCCACACTATGCAGTATCATTCAGGGTGACAAATCCCACTGCAGTATATGTGGAGGTCATAGATCACATGCATGGATGTCACTGTGGGGATCCCATACTCACCCCTCAGACTCACACATCAAGTCAGCCATAGAAAACCATAAAGGAATGTCTGGAAAAGGCACACAAATGGCAACAATGATAGAATACCCCCCATACAGACTTACACTGTGATATCAAAGCAGGCCTTGCATTTGCAGTAAGGCTCTGAAGGGCAAGAAGTCTGAAACTCAATTGTATGCCATTACAATCTAGCCTGTGGTCTCTAGTGATATACCTCTATTCTCCGAGACAGGGCACAATACAATGCTAAATGGAACCACAATGTAAATCCAATATAAGCACAGTCTGTGTAAATGTGTACCATTGACAATTGTGCCCCCCACCCATATTCCCATAGAAATTTAGTAACATGTAAGTTTTAGGGTAATAGCAGCAGAGCACACATTGTGCCAGGGCTGTCCCAACCAATATGATAACTTGTTGCATGTCCACAATATGCAGGGGTCAATGAGCTATGCATATGTGTGGGGAATACTGTCAGAATGTGGCCAGCAACATCTCATGGCTGTTGTGTCCTAGTGGCCTAAGTACAGTACTATGGTAGACAGGGCCATGTTCCATGAAATGCGGTGCCAACTATTTTGCATGTCAGCTACATCTACGGTGGGAATTGTACACACTGTCTAGATGTCAATATCCATTACTGGTGGGAAGCTGGACAGGTCATGTACAGGGGGGCACATATATGAACAGTGCACAGGTAGGAGTAACCTACACAGTGCCTACCATACTTCCCAACTGTACGACCTTCTGCAGAATATACAGAGGTTTGCATCATATTTGTGGTGTCTTTATTCCAAAATAGTGGTGTTGTCTGGAAAATCATTGGCAAACCACAAATGTCTAAAGTCAGAAAATAATGATGGATTGTTGTGTCTCAGACCTTATACCCTATGGAAAATGCAAGTTCATACAAAATCTGTTATTGTATCACCCTTCTAGGTTTGTATGGCCAGTAGTTACAATGGTCCGTATATTTAGGCCTTTGTCACCCAGTTACTCATGGCTTTGTCCAGATGTCTGGCTCACATACGTGAGAGGTATGGTGCCTAGTAGCAGAGCAGTGCATTCTGTCACTTACCATTGTCACCCCAGGGGGGTCCACTGCCTGGCAGCCTAGGAACATAGTGACAGAATGCACTGCCTTGCTACAGATGGCCTGCATCAGTCTCACATGGCCTACAGACCTCTGGAAAAGGTTCATGCCTCACCCATAGTGCCTTTGTAGGGAATGTCATGGGTTCCATACTACCAATATAACACAGTCAACAAAATGCAAATGTAAGGCCATGCTGCTAAATACTAGTCGCATACCTCTCAACCTCGTGGAGGAAGAAATGTGGACAAAGCCATAAATAATGGTGGGATAAAGGCCCAACTATAGTGACACATTTGAAATATTGTTCTCATAATGTTAGAAAGTGAATATAATAACAGAGGGGGTGTATAGTAGCATGGATGTCATGAAGGGTGTGAAGTCTGAAACTCTAATGGTCTGTCATTATTCCCTGACTGCAACTTTCAGTGATTTGCAGCAAATGTGCTAGAAAACTACAATGTTAAGGGAAGCCGACCAGATATATGAGGCATGAAGATGGATAATCTGTGAGAATCTGTACAGTTGACAGATATGGCCGTACCAGGATATGACCTTTCAGGTAAGAAGAATACCACACAACCAGGGGATCCCCAGCCAGTATATCACCAAGGTGCTGGACCTTTACACAGCTTCATCAGTCAATCAGCTTTAGCCACACCTCCCAACTGGCCGGATTGTGCAAGAAGGTTTAGTCTTCACCTCATAATATAGGTCTGTGCATCATCCATCTGGTATTTATCTGGTAAATAACTGTGATCATCCAATTATATCTGTCAGTAGGTAATGACACAATACAGTACAGTGTAAAACATTACATATGTCAGAAAATGTCTGCTAAAGCAAACTATGTAACTCAAGCAACTCATACATTGATAAAAGCAATAGTTACAGTACCCCCCTATGTTTGGGCCATTGTTTCCCCATATTGGCAGCCTACCACCAGATATCTTGCACAAACAGGTTGCAAGGTATAGCTGTAGCACACAACACCCCAGACTGGAGTACAACTATCCCTGGAATGGATTCCCACACTTACTATAGAAGGTCATACTGAGCATGCTCCTACACTTAGAGAAGTGAAGCCTATGTCTGAAACCACATTGGACCATATATCTCTGTATTGTGCAAATGTCTTTGCATAGACACAGCTATGTAAACCTGTCTCCACACACACCCATCAGATAGGATTACCCACAGCCAGCTGTAGGTGGCACATATGTGGTATATCTGCATCTGTTGCATGTGATACACACATACAGTGGATATAAAAAGTTTACACACCCCTGTTAAAATGCCAGGTTTTTGTGATATAAAAAAATGAGACCACAATAAAGCATTTCAAAACTTTTCCCACCTTTAATATGACCTATAACCTGTACAATTCAATTGAAAAACAAACCAATCTGTTAGGATAAAAATATAAAAAATAAAAAAACATGCAATAAGCCGGTTGCATAAGTGTGCACACCCTTATACTAATACTTTGTTAAAGCACCTTTTGATTTAATTACACCATTCAGTCTTCTTGGGTACACACCTGCCATCAATTAAAGAGACTCTGACTAATCCCAAATAAAGTTCAGCTGTCCTAGTAGGATTTTCCTGACATTTACTCAGTTGCCTGCTACAGCAAAAGCCATGGTTAGCAAAGAGCTTACAAAGCATTAAAAGGATCTCATTGTTGAAAGGTATCAGTCAGGAGAAGGGTACAAAAAAATTTCACAGCATTGGATACATATGGAACACAGTGAAGACAGTCATCAAAAAGTGGATAAACTATGGGACAACAGTGACGTTGCAAAGAACTGGATGACCCTCCAAAACTGATGATAGGACAAGACAAAAACTAGTCAGGGAAGCTGCCAAGAGACATACAGCAACACTGAAGGAGCTGCAGGAATTTCTAGCAAGTACTGGTTGTGTACTATACGTGACAACAATCTCCAGTATTCTCCATATGTCTGGGCTATTGGGTAGGGTTGTAAGATGGAAGCCTTTTCTTACACAGAAAAACATCCAGGCCTGGATAAAATTTGCAAAACAATGCATCAAGTCTCCCAAAAGCATGTGGGAAAATATGTTATGGTCTGATGAGACCAAGGCTGAACTTTTTGGCCACAATTCCAAAAGGTATGTTTGGTGCAAAAACAACACTTCGCATCACCAAAAAACACCATTCCTATGGTGAAGCATGGTGGTGACAGTATCATGCTTTGTGTTGCTTTTCTTTAGCTGAAACTGGGGCTTTAGTCAAGGTGGAGGGAATTCTGAACAGTTCCAAATACCAGTCACTTTTGGACCAAAACCTTCAGGTGTCTGCTAGAAAGCTGGGGATGAAGAGAAATTTCACCTTTCAACATGACAATGACACCAAGCATACATCCAAATCAACAAAAGAATGGCTTCACCAGAAGAAAATTAAAGTTTTGGAATGGCCCAGCCAGAGCCCAGACCTAAATCCAATAGAAAATCTGTGGGGTGACCTGAAGAGGGCTGTGCATAAGAGATGCTCTCACAATCTGACAGATTTGGAGCGCAAAGAAGAGTGGGCAAATGTTGCCAGGTCAAGATGTGCCATGCTGATAGACTCCTACCCAAGAAGATTGAATGCTGTAATTAAATTAAACGATGCTTCAACAAAGTATTAGTTTAAGGGTGTGCACACTTATGCAACCAGCTTATTGTATGTTTTTTATTTTTTATATTTTTCCCTAACAGATTTGTTTGTTTTTCAATTGAATTGTGCAGGTTATAGGTCACATTAAAGGTGGGAAAAGTTATGAAATGATTTATCGTGGTCTTATTTTTTATATCACAAAAACCTGGCATTTTAACAGGGGTGTGTAAACATTTTATATCCAGTGTATATATGGGTAACATATTACAATATGTCAGGCATACACACACATAGACATGGGGAAGAGAGGGACAGACAGTGATAGAGTGAGCTCCACAGGGAGACGCACACACAGAGTGAGTCATACACAAGGATACCCTGAATGTCAGAGAGTGATGTCCTGCTGCAGACAGTTGCATATCAGTTGTAACCACTGGCATGTGTCAGCATGAAGATGAGATTCATTGTCTGATGGTACTGAGGTGAGGGGTTTAATATCACATCACCCACCTTTGTGTGTGCGTGTGTGTGTGTGTGTGTGTGTGTGTGTGTGTGTGTGTGTGTGTGTGTGTGTGTGTGTGTGTGTGTGTGTGTGTGTCTGTAGGTTGAAAGATTATAATGCCTTACCCACCCAGTACAATTCCCATTGCTCTACTTTACAAGATCTGCTAATGTCATTCACCTTAGAAGTACCTTTGGACTGGCTTCAGCCTTGTAAGCTCTACAGTGCATGTGATAACTGAGTAACACTGTCATACAAATAACTAGATAGGTAGGTAGGAAGCGGTTCTAATCACAGTCCCAGCATATATAACAGTGTGTGTGTGTGTGTGTGTGTGTGTGTGTGTGTGTGTGTGTGTGTGTGTGTGTGTGTGTGTGTGTGTGTGTGTGTGTGTGTGTGTGTGTGTGTGTGTGTGTGTGTGTGTGTGTGTGTGTGCGTGTGTGTGCGTGTGTGTGTGTGTGTGTGTGCAGGAATAAGTGTTTTACTCCATTCCCACTCAGTACACGTCCCATTGCCCTACTTCACAAGATCTGCTGATGTCATTCACTGTAGAAGTACTGTTGGACTGGCCTCTGTCCTATAAGCTCTGTGGTATGTGCAATAACTGCATAATACTGTAGTACAAATAACTAGATAGGTAGGGGTTCTAATCTCAGTCCTGGCAAATGTGTGTGTGTGAGTGTATTTTTGTTTATAAGTGTGTATATCTATTGGTTAAAGTATTTTGTGTCCTGTCTTACCAAGTACATCTCCCATTGCCATACTTTACAAGGGCTGGTGATGTTCCTTGCCTTAGAATTACCTTGGGACACCCTTCTACCTATAGGCTCCATGGCACATGCAGTAAATGCATAACAATGTAGTAGCAATAACTAGAGAGGTAAGGGTTCGAATCTCAGTTCTGGCAAATGTGTATTCCTGTTTGTAAGTGTGTATATTTGTTGGTTAAAGTATTTGTGTCCTTTCTCACCAATTACATCTTCCATTGTCACAGCTTATAGGGGCTGGTGATGTTCCTCACCTTAGAATTACCTTGGGACACCCATCTCCCTATAAGCTCCGTGGCTCACGTGATAAATGCATAACACTATAAATGTAATAACTGGATAGGTAGGGGTTCTAATCTCAGTCCTGGCACATGTGCGTGTGAGTGTATTTGTGTTTGTGTGTATATCTGTTGGTTAAAGCATTTTGTGGCCTTCCTCACCAAGCACATCTCCCATTGCCACACTTTACAAGGGCTGGTGATGTTCCTCACCTTAGAATTACCTTGGGAAACCCTTCTCTCTATAAGCTCAGTGGCGCATGCAATAAATGCATAACACTGTAGTAGCAATAACTAGATAGGTAGGGCTTCTAATCTTAGTCTTCCCATATGTGAGTGTATTTGTGTTTGTAAGTGTGCATATCTGCCATTTAAAGTATTTTGCGGCCTTTCTCACCAAGTACATCTCCCATTGCCACAGTTTACAAGGGCTGGAGATGTTCCTCACTTTAAAAGTACCTTGGGACACCTTTCCCCACTATCAGCTCTGAAGAGCATGCAATAAATGTACAACATGGTAGTAGCAATAACTAGATAGGTAGGGGTTCTAATTTCAGTCCTAACATATGTCTGTGTGTTTGCGTGCGAGAACAGTATCATGTGTGGATGTGTGGTAGTGTGCATGTGTTTGGGGGAGAACCATATCCATTGGGGGAGGGTTTTGCAATTTGTTGCTGTGAGCCACCCAGTACACATCCCAATTTCCACTTTACAAGGCCCACTGTTGTCATCCACTGTAGAAGTAGCTGTAGACACTCTGTGGCCCAATAAGCTCTGTGCCAAGTGCAATAACTATGTAACAGTATGGAATAAATAAGATAGGATCACCTTCTAATCCTTGGATACCATTCCCCACTCAGGAATCATAGACAAACACACTCAGCTATGCATCAACCAATATATCACTAGGTGGTCTGCAAACTGGCTGACATGGTGTGAAACAGCGGACTCCATGTTAGACTGCTGACCAGTCATGAGTGGAGCTCCACAGGATTTGCTACTGGGTCCCCTCGTGTTCAGTATCTATGCCTCTGAAGTCCAGCCCAACATGAAGGGACTCTGGCTGACAATGTTCACAGGCAACTGCAAGGTGGGCGCTATTATTACCTCCTCAGGTGATGTTGACAGCCTGCAGAAAGGCCTCACTGAGACATACAACTGGTGTTAGAACCCTGGACTTTTGCTCAATGTCAGAAAATGGGCCGACATCCCCTTTGGGAACAACATGGTTCCCATGAATCACCACATCGATGGTAGTCCACTGAACACTGAATTCATTATAAGATAACTGGGAGCACAGGTTGACAGTGAGCTCTCTGTTGACTACCACAGTGCCACTGTGTTCAGAAAGTCCTTTTATGTGGCACATCTCATTACTAAAGGTGTTGCATCCAGGAAGTAAGAGGTCACTGTCTCCCTGTACTCTCCCCTCATTAGGCCAATCAACAAGTAGAATGGGACATTTAGCATGTACCTCATTGGACACCTGCAACAATTGGGAGAGGCTGCAAAAGTATCTCACAAAGAGGATCCTAGGCCTTAAACATTTGTCCTATATAGACAGACCCCAAGAACTCCAACTATTCTCTGTCTCATATTGGCTACTCAGAGGCAATCTCTGCTTGACTTACAAAGCCATGTCTGACCCAGCCCTGTCAGGAATGCTACATCTAAAGAACCCAACCTGTCTGCACCACATGCCCCAGAGAACTCAAACCCATTTCCACAATCAACAGAACATGCTGGAGGGACTGGTTCATAACCCAGAGACTGCCCACGCTATGGAACAGACTGAACATGCATGTCAAGCAGAGCACCTCACTGGCCCTCTTCAGGAGAAATCTGAATGAGTAGATGGGGAATAAAAATCCCATCCCGGGGATCACTCCAATGGCTATACTTGTCAGATACACTGGGGACTATCATCAGGTGGCACAATTCCAGGGTAATCCTATGGGTTAGGCTTGAAAAGGCTCCATGGTCATTCACCTAGTACACACCTATGAGCCTATGGATATCAGTACTGCCAGATGTGTGTGTGGGTGCATTAATGTATATAAAAGTGTTTGTGAGTGTGTAAACATGTGTGTGAAAGTAGTTTGAGGCCCTTCTCACCCAGTACACCTACCATTGCCATACTTTACAAGGGCTGGTGATGCTCTTCACTATATAGGTACCTTGGGACACTCTTCATCCTATAAGCTCCATGGTGCATGCAGTAACTGCATAACACTATAGTATCAATGACTACAATAGATAGGGGTTCTTATCTGAGCCCTAGCAAATGTGTGTAAGTGTTTGTAAGTATGTGTATTTGTAGGATACAGCATTTTGAGGCCTCACTCTCTCAGTACACTGCCCACTGCCATACTTTATAAGGGCTGCTGATGTTGCTCACCTTAAAAGAACCGTGGGACACTCTTCACACCATAAGCTCTGTGGCATGTTCACTAAATGCATAACACTGTATTAGCAATAACTAGATAGGTAGCGGTTCTAATCTCAGTCCTGACAAATGTGTGCATGTGTGTGAATGAGAACTATATCCACTGGTGGGATCGGTTTTACATTTTAGTCCATGGCACTCCCAGTACACATCCCATGGTCCACTTTACAAAGGCTGCTCTTCACATCCACCGTAGATGTATATGTGGACACTTCAGCCCTATAAGCCCCATGCTGTGTGCAACAGCTATGTAACATTATGGAATGAATAACATGATAGGCAGGGCTGCTAATGTTAGTACTGGCAATTGTGTGTGCATTGGTGTGTATAGCAGTGTTTGTGAGTGTGTAGACTCATAGGTGACAGTCTGAATCCTCCCACACCCAGTACACCCCCCCCCATTGCCATACCTGTCAAGAGCAAGTGATGTTATTCACTTTACAGGTACCTTGGAGCAGTCATTACACTATTAGTTCCATGCCACCTGCAATAACCGCATAACACTGTAGTACCACTAACTAGATGGGTAGGGGTTCCAAACCCAACACTGGCAACAATGATCCTGTGCATGTGTGAGTGTGTGTGTGTGCGTGTGTGTGCATGTGTGCGTGTGTGTGTGTGTGTGGGTGTGTGTGTGTGTGTGTGTGTGTGTGTGTGTGTGAACAGTATTCTTTGCATGTTTGGGCAACACAATATCATCTGGGGGTGTAGGTTTTACCAATATGAGGTGTGTTCCACCCACTACACTTACCATTGTCCACTTTACAAGGGCTGATGACATCAACCACCATAGACTTACCTGTATACACCCTACAGCCCTGTAAGCTCTGTGCCACATGCAATAACTGTTACACAGACTTGGTAAATGTGTTATATACAGCTGTACCTCAGCTCTGACATGATCAATGTGTCAACACTCTGCCATACCCCTCATTGGCAATGTCTGTAGGGCCACATCCTGCTGACACACAGACTCCTAGAACACAAACGAACACAACATGTGAGACTATATTCCGTCAGCATTAATAACATCAATAATGCATCATGGCTGAAAAGATACACACACTCTGAAGTGTACCCATTACAAATGCCAGCTGACAGCACTTTACACAGCATTACATAGCTAAACTGTACTTAATTCATCCTGTGCATCAGAACCATATCAGCATGTCCCTGCATCGGTGGTATAGATGACAAGGATGTGGCACAGGTATCATCATAGGCACAGGATGTTGTGTGGCTTTGCCAGAAGCCTAGGATGGCCCATACGGTTGACATCATGTGTGTGTGTTTGAAGGGATGTTCTATGATTGGGCCATGCAGAGGTGGTGTGTGTGTGTGTCTGGAGGTAACCTGGCTGTGATGGTGATGTGTGTGTGTTTGTATGCAGATAGTCAAGCCATGTGGATGCCCTACACAGGGGTATGTTGGATAGCTGTGGACCATACATTGCAGGGTGTAGGGTGTACAGTTCACCATCTCCAGCCACAGACATGGGAACTGGTCCTGCTAGGGGTCTCACTGGCACCACCAGGCCCAAGGCCAGATGCAGTACTGCTTCCCGATGGCGACTCTGTCTGCGGGATCTGTGTCCCTGACGGGACTGGCCAGGACCATGTGCCCATGGCCTGCTCCGTTGTGGTGTGGACAGCACCTCCCCTTCAGCAGTGCTGGTGGTACTGCCACTAAAGGAGTGTAAAGGTGCATGGACCCGTAGACTCTCAGCTGATGTTGGCGCTGACCTACGTCCACGTGCCTGATGCCCATCTCCCACCACATGCTCTAAAACAGACATGCCATGGATGGGGATAGCCAAGGTCTCACCCCACCATTTATTCATGGCCTCAGTATTTTAATGTGTGGCCTCAACAAGGTTAAGTATGTCACCACATAAACCAGGAAGAGTTGCATCCAAGACCCTGAGTATTTGTTTGGTGTTGCATTCACTACATGTCTGTGCAGCCATGACAGCCCGAAACATGCATCTGGTGACACCTGCTGTGGCTTGACAGCGGCTTGATGGGTAGCAGTCCTCCTCCAAGCACCCCTGTCCTTCCACCTGAGTGAGACCTCACTCTGGCTATGGCTAGTGGCTACACTAACACTTGCCATAGTCACCACACTAGCCTGTTCCATGACACCTCCTGACAACTGTCCATTATCTGTGGCTGCTGGGATGGGCTATGTGTGGGCATTGTGACTATGTGCAGGGACATTATGGATGACTGTGGGATGCCAACTGATGGCACAGGCTCAGCCCCTGACAACCCCACCTGTGCCCCACTATGACCACCATAATTGTCAGAGTCTGCAGAGACACTGACATCAGATTTTGAGGAGGAGGGACCACGACCACCATGTCCACCTGTGAGGGGAATACAACATATGTAAATTAATACCTGCATTATAAGGTTTGCTGGTACACACACACGCACACACACACACACACACACACACACACACACACACACACACACACACACACACACATGTAGATACAGGTGAGGTGGCACAAAGGCATTACACAGACCTCACAATAACCAACTGGTGACATTCAGGACACAGTCAGACCACAACACACGCACTCTGGACAGGCCCTCAACATCATGCAGTGCAGCCCTTTCCACTCAATGTTACTACTAATATACACCTCTGGGATATGTGAGCAGTGTTAGCAGTTGATGGGCCTTCATCTAGCACACACTGCAGCCATGTACACATTATTGCTGTTCACCTGTATAGCACAGTGACAACCCCTACAGAACATACCTCTCAACTGTACAGAGTTTTGCTGAATGTCTAGATGTGTGGCTCATATTTTTTGGTCTGTTCCTTATAAATCCTACTTTTGTCTCACATATTACTGGGATGATCTGAGGATTGGCATCACTAATTAATAACATAATCTGAGTATCACACTTCAAAACCTGCAGTAAATGTATGCTAAAACAAAACCGGTTACTCTAATAACCTTCTAAGCTTACAGTGGATATAATAAGTGTACACACCACTGTTAACATGCCAGGTTTTTCTGATATATAACACAAGACCACATAAATCATGTCATAACATTTCCCACCTTTAATGTAACCTATATCCTGTGCAATACAAGTGAAGAACAAACATATCGGTTAGGGGTAACATATAGAAAGTGCAATACATACAATAGGCTGGTTGCATGAGTGTGCACGCCCTTACACTAATTGGGAAGGTGTCTATCAGCATGGCACATCTTGACTTAGCAATATTTGCACAGTCTCCCTTGCAGAAGCCCTCCAACACTGTCAAATTTCGAGGGCATCTTTTGCACACAGCCCTTGTCAGGGCACCCCCACAGATTTTCAATTAGATGTAGATGTGGACTCTGGCTGGCCCATTCCAAAACATTGATTGTCTTCTGGTGAAGCCATTCTTTTATTGATTTGGATGTATGGTTTGAGTCATTGTTGTATGGAAAAGTGAAATTTCCCTTCATCTACAGCTTTCTAGCAGACACCTGAAGAGCTTGGGCCAAAACAGACTGGTATTTGGAACTGTTCATAATCCCCTCCACCTTGGCTAAAGGCCCACTTCCAGCTTATGAACAGCAACCCCAAAGCAGGACACTGCCATCACCATGCTTCACCATGGGAATGGTGTTCTTTTGGTGGTGCACAGTGTTGTTATCGCACCAAACAAACCTTTTGGAATTGTGGCCAAAATGTGCAATCTTGGTCTCATAACATCATAACACATGTTCCCACATGCTTTTAGGAGCCCCAATGTATTGTTTCTGAGAATTTAGTCAGACCTGGATGTTGAGAAAAGGCTTATATCTTCCAACCCTACCCCATAGGCCAGACATGTGGACAATACAGGAGATTGTTGTCACATGTAGTACACAACCAGTACTTGCTAGAGATTTCTGCAACTCTTTTCGTATTGCTGTAGGTCTCCTGGCAGCCTCCCTTACCAGTTTTGATCTTGTCTTTTCATCACATTTGTAGGGATGTCCATTTTTTGCAATGTCACTGTTGCCCCATATTTTCATCACCTTTTGATGACTGTCTTCACTGTGTTCCATGGTATATGCAGTGCTGTGGAAATGTTTTGTACCCTTCTCCGGCTGATACCTTTCAACAATGGGATCCCTTTGATGCTTTGTAAGCTCTATGCAAACCATGGGTCTTGCTGTAGTAGGCAACTGAGTAAATGTCAGTAAAGTCCAAGTGGGACAGCTGACTGTTATTTGGTGTTAATCAAAGAGTCTCTGTAATTGGTGGCAGGTGTGTACCCAAGAAGACGTAATGCTGTAGTTATATCAAAAGCTGCTTCAACACAGTATTAGCTTCAGCCTGTGCACACTTATGCATCTAGTTTACTGCATGTTTTGTTTTTTCATAATTGTTCTCCTAACATATTTGTCTGTTTGCCAATTGAATTGTACAGGTTATAGGTTACATTAAAGGTTGGAAGTGTTTGGAAATGTTTTATTGTGGTCTCATTCTTGTATATCACAAATACCTGTCATTTTAACAGGGGTGTGTACACCTTTTATATGCACTGTTTATGATTATTTTTTAAAACATGTCCCTAGTTTTGGGCCTTTGTCCCCCATTTTGTCAGTCTTTGTCCAGATATCTAGCAATGGCAGGTTGTGAGGTATGCTACAGATATGTTACATTTCCTGCAAATAGGCTCCTGTGATGACCACTGTAATGCAATGCAGTTAATCCCACCACAAGTGAACATGCACATATCACAATATGGCTAAGACTAACAGTTGTGTGCATGGTAAAATGCATGACCTTAACATGCATGGGATACTGGTGAGCCACAACAGACAATACCATACTCACCAGGTTCAGGCTGCTGTCCCACATCCAGACCAGAGGCACCTATGTAGTTGTGGGGAAGAGGTATTGTCAGTAGGCTCACATGTGGCATTGGTACAAGATGAATGCTACTTTTCTGCACAGGTAAAGTACAAGCTCTGATACTACACAATCTGCTGTCCTTTACTATAGATGTGCAGTTTTGTGCATTACAAAACCCCACCCACAAATGCAGTTTGACCTGACATATGCATTTAGATACTCTACAAAAGACAGTATGACTGTTACAGTATTCAATTGATGTGCATTGGGACCTAACCTGGACACTTCTCACCTGTTGCCTGGGTGCCACCCACCTCCACGACTTGTTTTATTGGCTTTGCTGGTGTGTGATGGCCACCCCAAGGTTGGCAAGGAGCTCCTCTGTTGGTGTAAGTGGGGCCTGTGTGGCAGGACCCCACCTGTAGTGATACAGTCCCTGGTCATAACAGCAGCCCTTTGCTGGGCACGGCGTATCAGGTCAGTTGCCTGATGCCTGACCTGATCATATGTGCGTCCATGGTGGCCCAAGTTGTTAACTCTGTGGACAAGTTTGTCCCACAGGGTGGTACACTCCGGCAGATTGTGTTGGCTATGGCCAAAAATCACTCCATGGTGCTGGATGATGGCATCTGTGATGGCTGCATTTTCAGCTGCAGTATATGCTTGCTGTCTTGGCTGCTGCATGTCACCTGGAAGACATAAACAGGGGAACACATCACAAGACCTCATACATTTGTTAAAGTTATTTACAGAACCTGCACATCAACACTGACTATCATTATCCACCACTTACAACCACATCATACCCCTGTCATCTGTCAGCACAGTATGAACTTGCATTGTACTCTTGGTCCTGATGTGTCATGTTCCCCCCATTCAGGGCCAGTAAATTGCATAATTCACCATTCATCATTCACCTTTGTGTAGAGGGATGACAGTGGCCATCTTCCTTGTAGATGGGATGCCAATGGTGCTCAGGTTTTGCTTGCGTACAGTTTGTAATGGAGTTGGGGGCATATGCCTGTGTTCATGTAGGATGCAGACAGGGATGTTATCAGTTCCCATGGAGACTTACATTTGTTGCCTTTGATTAGGCATTATGGACCTGCTCCCCGATGATGAGGGGAGGGGTGCAGTGCATATCCACCTATACTGATGGTGGGCCGGGAGGGTGATGTTTTCCCTTAACTTGTCTGCAGCGAGTTGGCTATAGCTATGTTGTGTGTGTATGTGGTGTGATTGACCACCAGTACATGGTGGATTGGTTTGTTGCCTCTGGGACTGAAGACGGACTTGTGATTGGCCTTGGTGGATGTGTCCAATGTGTACTCACAGTTAGCCTTACAGTAATTCACCTGTGTCCTCATATGCTTATTCAGACACAGGTTGACTTGCTTCCAAGTTGGTGCCTGCTCCTACTTGGCCCTGTACAGCCAATATAGCAACCGATTATATGGTTTGTGTATCGCTCCTGTCCAGCAAAAGGGATTACTCTACCTTGTTGGAGGCAGGTTTTAAAAGTCAGGTATTGCTGAGTCCATACAGCTATGTAGGTGCTAATATAGGTTTTTGTAGTGGGCATGGACACAAGATCATAACACAGTTGGACAACTCTCCATTTTCAATCTGATAATCATGCTTATTCTAGTACCCATGTCTGTGTCAGGGCAATGCAACAACTAGTAGCTATAGAGATTTATGTCTGTTGGATGCACACAAACTAAGATTACACATGTGTACAACATGTACAGCTTATTTACTTGACGTTCTGCATCTCGTGTCTGTTGCCATGAGCTTACAGGTACACCTACTCATACATACATGTGCACAGGTGATACCTGATATACATATCTGTTCTATGTCAGTATGGCACACTGTATTTTCACTCTTGCTGCTCAGTCATACCTCTCAACCTGTTAGAGCAGGACATCTTGAGGACACTACACATGAATGGGGGGCAATGGCCCAACATTAGTGACACTTTATTAATATTGCTGTAACACACTTAAGTCAGTTGATAGCACAGTAGGCTTTGCATTCACAGAAATACCCTGGAAGGTGTCCGACACTCATATATATGCTATTATGTTCTAATGTCAGTCTTCACAGATTTGCCAAGGATTTGCCAGATGTAACAAAACTCTGTGAGTAAATTACTACAAATATGAGGCACACATATGGTCAGTGTGCATAACACTGGACAGTCAATTGGTATGAACTCAGTATATCACATGCAGTTCAACATACATGTCTGCAACAGTAGTTTACTATGTACATACCCTGTATAGATCTCTTAGATTTGTGAGACAAACGTGTATCATAGCTGTATTAACATGTAACATATGGATAATTATGACATCCCACTAGCTGCCCTAGCAGTGCCACAGTCAGTATTGTTCAACAGACAACGTGAGGCGTCCTTTCCTGGGGTGACTCAGGGCCCTGAGATGTGATCTATGTCACTGCAGACAAACCCAGATGCTATGGCCATAGGTGCTGATCAGCAATCTATCAGTGCAGCAAGTCTTGTTGAGACATATTTGTTAAACTTCCTATTTCCCATTATTACATACCTCCTACTGCATTCCATTACATGCTTACTTGACTGACATACTTTTTTTTCCAATTATAGTTGGTTTGCTTCAGATTTCTGTTTGTTTTTATTTGTCTGTCTGTCTCTCTCTCTCTCTCTCTCTCTCTCTCACAGTGATGTCAGGTATACAGCTGTTTTGCATAGGCAGCAGCTTGCCTTTTGTAGTTAATGCTCATGAGTAGCTGATGACCTGTGCACCAATTGGTGTCCCCCACTTGCTAATTGCAGGCAGAACAGCTGTGTTGTTATTCCTATAGCCAATGGCATGGCAGCACACTCCTATAATGGAGTACTTCATAAGGGTGTTGGCCCTTTTCCTTGCCTGTGAGGTGGACATCATGGAGGTGTGTGAACAACAGCATCACAGAGGGTAGTTGGAAATACCTTGCAGACCTAGGGACAGACTGTAAGTATTGCTGTGATAAGTTGGATCAATGCTAGCTTAACAGGGTTTGTGTGGACATGGATTTTCTGCATGATATTAAGTCTGAGAGTGTTATGTGGTTGACATAACTCTCAACTGTAGGGCTATCTGCAGAATGGCCAGAGGTTTGACTCCTATGTTTGGTCTGTTCCCCAGACAGTTTTTGTCCTTGGCAAATCAGTAGCATACTCTGGGGATTGCAGTCAGTACATGCTAACATCCATTTGTGTGTCTGACTTCATATCCCTCAGAATGGATGTGTTACAACAAACCCTGTAACACCAGCAACTTTCTCAGTTTATAACAGCAATATTTCAAATATGCCCCTGTTTTTGAGCCTCTGTGCCCCAGTTATGTCAGACTTTGTCCAGATGTCATGCAGTAAGTAGTTGATAGGTATGGTATATCATTATTTAGTACCTTCATTCCTGATATCATTCCAGTGATGTAGGAGAATGCAGAACATGTTATGAGGTAAAGGCCATATATATGAGGAAAAAGCCTGGATATTCAAAGGGAATCTATACAGTTGAGAGGTCTGTGTACATCTGGTGATTGTTAACAGACTGTCAGGATTGTGTAGCAGTGTAGTATGTAAATGTTATTTGGGATGTGTAGGGAGGGAAGTAGACATAAGTGTCATGGCTCCTTTTCTATCTGAATGTGCATGCTGCTCTAGTTTATGGTGGTCTATCGACTGTATATGTTTGTAGGGGCAGACCGAGATATGCCCCGTACCACCTCTGGCTTCCTACTGCACTGTGAATTGGGCCAGTATATGTAGGGGTAGTGTGTGAGTGGCAAACATTATATTTTTGTTCACACAGTCATACTCTACTGCTCATTTGGCTTACTGGTATGTCACTGTGACTGTGGTGAAATTGGTTGTGGGTATGCACATTAACATTGGTGTCTGTTTCTCACTACTGTTACATCCCTGTAGTGCCGATATATTTGCAAATGCATGTGTAATTCTCCATAGCTGATTTGGGGTAGTGTTGTGTCAGTCTGACTGTATTTTGGATGGTACTTGGTGACATGCTTAGCAGCTCAGTGTGGTTTCTCTAATGTCATGTTATGCCCAGATATGCGTAGGATATCCGGTTATCTGGCTCATATATTTGGTCTGGTCCCCGTAACTGTTGTGTATTTGTGACAAATCAGTGGGATGATGTGAGGATTTCAGTCACTAACTAATGAGAAGCAATTGGGTCTTGGACTTGTGCTATTTCAGTCAACATATGTTAGAACAGACAGTGTTACTGCAGCAACTGTCTCAGCTAATGGGGAGGGTGTTTGGGAATCAGAGGTCCATAAGCCCCATATGGATATGGTGGGACTGACATCCCCACCTGCAGGCAGTCATGACTGCACTTTACAGCCCTGGCAGTGGCTGTGCTGGGGGTGGACAGGAGGGGCAGCCGCCTGCTCCTCAAGGTGCACCAGGCAGCCCTCCATCTGGCGCTGCTGGCCACCCAACTCAGAACAGATGACACTGCACACCATGCCCCACTACTAACGGCGGATGATGGGCTCATCTCCATGCCCACACCCAGGTGGTGCAGGGCCTGCAGAAGATGAAGTTCCAGATGTTGTGGGGCCTGGTGCCATGGCCAGATGGGGCAGGACAGGTGGATCCACTGGGATCGGCCTTCCCAAGCTTGCTATGGTGTTGAGGTTTTCCAAGATATATTGGTTAGTCATGAGCAAAACATTTCAAGATTAGTTTTAAAGGCATGCATGGGTGTTCAAATTAACAAAAAACAACAGATGGGAAACAGTTGCATAGCAAACAGAACACATGCATAACTGGAACAACAGTAAGCATTGTAACAGCATGCCAGTAACAATGATGGCAACAGGCCACCAACAATGGTATTTGAACAAGGTATGTTAACATGCAACCAATTAATTATACGAACAATAATGTGACACATGCCCCAAGATTAGGTTTGGTAAAAACATACCCATAGTATATGACTAATAATTAGTGATGCAGATGAGGGGTGGAGGGAGAGCAGAAAAGTACATTAACAGTTGCATAGGCTTCTATTTTTACTACAGTACCTTATCAATACTGTAGAGATCTGCCCTCACTTTACATCTACTTATGGCCTACATATGACATACCCATATTTGTGAAATGGGCCGTGTAGACAGCCTTCCATACAATGGTGCCCACATGGTAGGGAACTGTCAGGTTGCTACCAACCTCAGTGCACAAGTCACCTCACACCTGATTGCATGCTCAGTACATTATTACTGTCATAAGTAGTGTGGCTGACATCTGCCACAGCAGGGGGAATGATGCCTCTCCTGGCATTCCGTTTGTGGTAATGTTTCTTGTACCAGTCAGTAATTGGGTGAGTGCCTCTTGGGTGATGATCACATCTGTAGGGGAATGTAAGACAATGGGCAGCTTGCAAACATCCATACACCTGGTCAGCTACAACCTCTGCTTTTGTCCTGTATCTCAGATACATATATCTCAAACAGTAGAGGCCCCCAGACCATTCCTTGGGTACACCATTGTGGATGAATCTACCATTAGAGGTGGATTCTACTACTTTGACTGAGTGGGGCCATCTTTGGGACAGATATCTACCCATCTGGTGACCTACAGGTTGGTGCCTAGCTGTGTAGGCGTATGTATCCTGTCCACCTGGGGATTAGTGTGAGACAAGTGGGCTAGGTGAAGGTAGGCATTGTTCACCACCTTCCCCTCATCCCTGTGTTTGTTGACCACTGCAGAGAGGTTGATCATGTTTAACAGGCCTGATCTCCATTTGATAATATCATGGTGTGTGGGCCCAGGCATTTTGATGTTGCCAATGTCCCTGTTTATAATGTGCTTGATATTGCCTTCCATGCCCTTGCAGAGCAGGCTAGTTAGGCTGATGTGCATAATGTTGGCTGGGTTGGTGGATTTCTCCACCTTTGTGTATAGGGATGACAGTGTCTGCCCTCTGTGCAGACGGGATGACACGGGTACTCACGTTGCGGTTGAGTACAGTGTGGAATGGATCCGAGTGCCCACGCCTGGGTTCATGTGGGATGCAGCCAGGGATGGTATCGTGCCTATGGAGACCTCTGTGCGTTGCCTTTGAGAGAACATTATGGGCCTGCTTCCTGATCATCAGGGGAGGGGGGCAGGTGCTGTACATGCACATGTGTACCACTGGAGAGACAGGGAGGTGGTGTTTACACTTTACCTGTCTGCATCCGGTTGCCTATATCTATGTCATATGTGCATGTGGTGTTATTGACCACCACTACAGAGCATATTTGTGTGTTGCCTCTGTAATTGCAGACACATGTGTGGGAGGCCTAGTGATTTGCCTTGGGGGATGTGTCCAATTTGCACTCAAAGACAGCCTTAGGGTACATCATCTGTGCCCTTATTTGCTTGTGCAGACCAAGGTGATATTGCTTCCAGTGATGAACCTGTTCCTTCTTGGCCCATCCAGCAATTGTTTCCACCTATTATGGTATGTGTGTATTGCTGCTGTCCACCACAGGTGTTTACTCTACTTGAGGGAGATGATGTTGTCCTGTCAGGTACTGCTGAGTCCATACAGCTATGTAGGTGCCCACATAGTACTGTGGTGTGGGCCTGGACATTGCTGCCAGTTCCAACAAATTGTTAGTTGGCTGTACAGCTACTTCTACCTTCTCTGAGGAGATTTATACTAATTTGTGTACAATTCATTCTGTTTGACACTGTAAAGGGGCCAGGGTAGATGGTGACCTGAACAGTGATGGCTATGTGGTCAGATATTACTAAGGGGGGTGCACTGTAGGAGTGCTACAGTGGCTACTCATGTTGATTAGGACCAGGTACATGAGATTCCCACCTGCCAAAGGAGTGTTGAATAGCTGATCCACTGCATTGCCATTGACAAAGCCGAGGAATCTATGTGTGTTCGTGTTCAGGTGGCATAGGTCAGGCACACTATGGTTGGGTATTTGAAGTCACCCAGGAACAGGGTAGACAATTGAATCCTGACAGATTCCAGCAGGTCCCAATAGATATGGTGGGTGCCCATAGTCATGGTTGGATGCCTGTAGCTAGCTATGATTTGAGCAGGTGTTTTATCAACTGTTAACTGCACTCGAGATGTCACCCGTGCATCAAACTGTTTGGCCAGCCTGGTGGTGTGTATGTGTATGATAATGCGCAACACTTCATCTCCTGTGGCTTTGCGGGCCTCCATTTGGGGTCTAAACATATGATGGGATGAGTGACCTGGCAAGTTTGATGTGCTCTCCACAGCTAGAGAGCAGGTGTCAGTGACTGCACAAATGTCAGCATCCTACAAGATAAGGTACGCTTGCATTGACATGGGTTTCATGGTGAGACACCTAGTTCCGGTTAGAGCAAAACATCTGCACAAAAACACACATCAGTGGTGGGCAAAAGCCAGTAAATAGTGGTACTTTATGAATCTAGCTGAAACACCAGCCAGTGTTGCCAGTGAAGATGGTGTCATATTCACAGGTGTACTTTGCAGGATATGACATCTGACAATGAAATGTATGCTAATTTGTTATGACTTCAATCTTTAATGGGTTGCCAGTGATGTTCCAGACAATACACAACTGTCTGAGGCATTGATTACAAATATGAGGCAGACATGATTGGTCTGCAAAACTCTGGACAGTTGTCAGATATGGGCTCAGTATATCACATACAGTTCAACACACACATCTACACCTGTTGTGTAGTATGCACATACCCTATGTACATCTCTTACATGTGTAAGACAAGCATATGTACCAGAGTAGCATTCACAGGTGACATATGAATAATTACAATATCCCAGGTAGCTGGTCTACCAGTGACACACTCAGTACTGGACAACAGAGACTCCATTAGTAGTCATACATGAGCTGACCTTTGCTGGGGTGACTCAGAGGCCAGAGATGTGCTCCATGTCAATGCAGACAGGGCAAGCAGAAATGGCCACAGGTGCTGGAGAGCAGCATGTCAGTCCAGCAGGTCTTGTCGTGGCCTAGTGTTTAATGTCCTGACATCATTGCATCTGCCCTTCTGCATTCCATTACAAGCTTACATGATTGACTTACCTGTTATAGAGCTCAGGAGTTTCCTCACAGCAATGCAATTGTTTGGATTTGTGTAGTCGCAGTCTGTCTTTGTGTGGATGGGTTGAGACCTGTGTTGCATAGGCAGCAGCTTGCCTTTTGTAGGTACTGCTCATGAACAGGTGATGGCCTGTGCACCAATCAGTGTCTCCCACTTGTTACTTGCATCCAGAGCAGCTGTGTTTTCTTTCCATTTGCCAATCCCATAGCAACACAGTGCTATAATTACAGCCTTCATGTGTGCCTTGCCCCATTCCCTTGCCTGTGTGGAAGACCATATGGAGGTGTGGGGGTTACAGCTTCACAGACAGTAGGTAGGAATACCTCTCAGGAGAGGACATGTGGAGACAGCCCAGCAACATGGGGAACAAAGCTTCAGAATTGGTTACAGATTGTAAGACAGTAGTGTTATTATACATATAGAGGGTAGCTAGTTTAACAGGGTTCATCTGGACATGCATTTTCTGTGTGACTTGATGTCTGACAGTGATATGTCTCTGACATACCTCTCAACTGTCCTGATGTCTACAGATTGCCCAGAGGTTTGCCTGTTAAGTTTGGTCTGTTCCTCAGACATCTGTTTTTGTGGAAGCAGTAGGATAATGTGAGGATTGTAGTCAGTGACTGTTGACATCCATCGGTGTTTCAGATGTCATATCCTTCAGGGATCTTATGTTACAACAAAGCCTGTGACACTGGAAACTGTTTCAGTTTGTAACACCATTATGTGAGATATGTCCCTCTTTCCAGCCCCCGTCCCCAAGTATGTCATGCTTTGTCCAGATGTCTTGCAGTAAGAGGGTCAGAGGTATGAGATATCATTATTTAGTGACTGCACTCAAGGTATCATCCCATTGACTTAGCAGACTCCTGCAAGTGGTATGCGGCAGTGGCCAGGAATATAGTCTCACACACTGGACATTCTGTGGAAATCTGTACATATGAGAGTTATGTATGTCTGGCCATTGTGAAGTGACTGCCAAGATTGTGTGTAGATGTTTGTTTGGCTGAGTAGGGAGAGTAGCAGATGTGAGTGTCACAGATCCTTTTTCTATCTGACTGTGCATGCCGCTACAGCTGCTGATGGTCTATCAGATGTGTATGCTTGTAGGGGAGACTGAGGAATGTCCAGTAACACCTCAGGATTCCCAGTCCACTGTGAGTTGGGCCAGTATATGTCAGTGCAGTGTGTGACTGGGAATCAGGAAATCTTCGTTCAAACAGTCGTTCTACTCTAGAGTTCATTTAGGGAACTGGCATATTGCTATGACTGTGGTGCAAATGGGTGTGGGTGGACATTTATGCACCACTATCTGATTTTCCCTGCAGTTCCATCTCTGCAGTGGATGATATATTTGGATATACATGGGTAATTACCCAGAGCTGATTTGGATTAGTGTTGTGTTGGTCTTACTGTGGTTCAGAAGGTACTGGGTGACATGGTTGGCAGCTGTCATGGGTTTTTCCATTCTGTTACATGACTGCAGTCATACCTCTCCACTGTCCAGATGTCTAGACACTGTCCAGATGCGTGGCTCATATGTTTTGTCTGTTGGCCACAACAGTTCTGAGTTTCTGAGAAATCAGTGGGATGATGTGAGCATTGCCATCAGTAAATAATGCAATTCATTTGTGTTTCAGACTTGGAATCTATCTGACATTGTATGTTAAAACAAACCATGCTACTCTAGCAGACTTCTACACATATGACAGCCATATAAGATGTCACTATTGTTTGCCCTTTATCCCCCCCCTCGTTTGTCAGGCTTTTTGCAGATGTGTTGCAGTAAGAGGTTGGTTATCTGTCTATATATATATATATATATATATAGATATATATATATATATATATATATATTGGTGTCTATATATATATATATTTATATATATATATATATATATATATATATATATATATATATATATATATATATATATGTATATAACAATGCTATGGATATATAATTCCCCCCTTATGTTGAATGACTGTTGTGCATGATATGTTTGTAAAACACTATGAATTCCTACAGCTCAGATGGTGTGGGGGTATGTTGCTGTGATTGTTGTGCATAGGCTCTTGTGTTCCAGACTTAGAAATACTTACTTTTTTCATTAATTCTAAATGACCACAAAGAATGATATGTTTGTAAAACCATTACAGAATCCCACAGCTCAGATAGTGTAGTGGTATGTTGCTGTGATTGTAGTGCACTGCATCCCGGATTTGAGACTTCCACATCCTTTGTCTGCTTTTATATAGCTAAGATGTTTATATGATTTTAATTTCTTCATAGCTTCAACATGCAACTTATTTAAATTAAATGTTTTTACTGTAATTTTATTTCTACTTAAATTGTCAAATTCTGCTTCATATGACTTTGCAAAAGCATTAAGAGTTAAATTCAAGCCAGGATTGAATGTACTTGCTTTTCTTACTGTACTTTCTACATTACATTCTTTAACATGATGAAAAAGATATTTAAGGTTTAGCTTCCTAACGTAAAGCTTAAAATCAATGATAAGATCTGTGTATCTAACATGATTTATAAGCACAAATGAAAAACCTTTTGACAAAACATTTATCTCATCATCAGAAAACAACTGACCTGATAAATTAAAAATAGGACATATATCATCTTTTAACATTCCTTTCCTTTTGTTTCCATTGCTCACCGACTTTTTTGTCATGGTTTCTGTTTTTGGTCTCACATCTAACCGAAAAAACACACTTCACCCTGTCATGTTATCACTTACTGTCTGTGAAACACTTTGTTTGCTACCATTTGCTACCATTAAACATATTATTAATGTGTGATGTATTGGCTGTAGGTGCTATAAAGTTGTCTAATTGAGACACATTGTTACCTACTTGTTCATTATTCTATCTCTGAACAACAGCCACTTCATTTGGCAAAGGTTTTACATTCTTAATCAAAAATGCTTTATTGTTAGAATATGCTCTAATATCACAATTTAACTTTTTCGTCTTACTGGCAACAATTACAGACATATACTTTTTAACATTTTTGTCAATGTTATCATAAATCATTTTACATGACAAAACACAAGAATGAGAAATCACAAAAGCGTCTATCTGTTCAATATCGTTCTTTAACTTGCTTAAGACAGTCATATTGTGCACCTTCAGCTGTTTTAACACTTCAAGTCCAGTTTTATTCTAAATAGCAGTAAGTTCTTTAAAAATCTTGTCTTTGTATGAAATTCTATTAGGAAAACAATAAACCCACAGTCCTAGAGGCACAACATTCAATTCTAAACATCTCTCAAAATAAACTTTCTCATACTCCACTGCTTTGCATTTACAAACAAGTTTTTGTAACTTAAAGATGGCAGACTTACATTCCGAAACAGTTTGACTGTCTGTTTCTTCATTTGCAGCCAGCCCTTGTTGAAAAAAGATATTCCCCAGGATTTAATAAGCTAAAACTTCTGTGCAGGAATAGTGTAACCGTTCCTGTATCGGACTATAAGCCGAGCGGTCTGGTAAACAAGCCTGGGGACGTGCACGAGTCTGCTAACACTGTTCTGCCACAGACACGACTGGATTATGCTAATGACCTTATTTGCTGGTGAAAACTATGCAAATGAGGTCAATTAGTGATCCAGGAGGCAGGCAGGCACCTGTGGCAGAATAGTGTAGCATGTGAAAATTTGGCTACTAGCGGAATACATTTCTGCAAAAATTAAAACAGAGGCATGACAGCTCAAACTAAAGCATGTATTACAATCCTTAGGCATCCCAATGGCCAAATATATGGCCATTGGCATAGAAAAGTGTTTAAAAATAATAAAAATCAAACTTTATTTCTTTTGGCTGATCTCAACCGTTTAAGCATAGGGCAGAGGCATGCAAATGGGATTGCTCTATTGACGTCTTCCATGAAATGAAAAGCATGTTCATGTCCAGGGGAGGGCCATTTCTCATTGTTTACCTTAGCTAAACAGGTTTGTGTGGTGCAGACTGGGTCTAACCCCCCCCCAAAAACAAAAAAAACCCAGAAATAGCAGGACTTTTACATTTGGGCACTGGGTTTGCGCGGCTCACCTCGAGGCTTAAAAGGCGCGGAAATGGGAAGGGAAAAAAAGAAAAAAAAAGGAAACAGAAGAATAAAGGCAATCAAGTACAAATAACGTAAATGGCAGGTGGAATGTATCATAGTCAGCCAATCATACAGGCAGCATCTGCAGCACAACAGTATAAACCATGCAAACACCTTCCAGTCTGGTTTTTCCCACAAACTCCACACCATTGGTGTACACATGCGGGGGAATTTTAACCGAAAAAATGTTAGGGGCTGCCATTGCCTTGATCCACCAGTATGTGCTAGAGGCTGAGGTTGGTGAGGAGGATAATGCTGACAACCGTTACAGACTGAGGAGGAGGAGAAGAGTGTTCAGACCAAGGGTAACCTACCATGGGCTACATGACCTGGAGACAGTAGAGTGCTACAGGGTTGACAGAGAATACTTCAACAAATAATCGAGCTGTGCCGGCCTCAACAGAGACCCAGAGCCAACAGAGGGGAACCCATCCCAGTGGATACCAAGGTATGTGCAGCCTTAAGAATACTCGCTACAGGTACTTTCCAAAGACCTACTGGGGACATCATGGGGGTCTCAGAGGAATCTGCATCCAAGGTACTCCACCAGTTCCTGGATGCCATCTTACCACATGCTGGTGAGCACATTTGCTTCGCCAGCACCTGTGAAAAGAGGACCAGCAATATGCATCTCTTCCACCATGTAGCAGAATACCCAGAGGTACTGGGTGTGATAGACTGCACTCACATCCACATCAAAGTACCACCCAGTGAACAGGGTAGGGTCTACATAAACTGCAAGGGCTTCCCCTCCATCAACTGTCAGGTCATGTGCAATGCCCAGGACATTATCCTGAATATGTGTGCTGCAGCCCTGGAAGCTATCACAACTCCCACATCTGGCATTCGTCACAGCTGTATCAGGCATTTGCCAGTCAGTCATCCCATATGGCCATCTGGTGGGAGATACTGGCTATGCACTGGAGCTGTGGATGATGACACCTATCAGAAATGCACACACACCCACTCAAGAATGTCATAATGAGGCACACACGCAAACCAGGATCATTATAGAGCATATGTTTAGGATGCTGAAGTCACAGTTCTGCTGCCTTGACATATCTGGTGGAGCCTTGCAGTACTCTCCAGCCACATGTGCTCACATGTTCATAGTATGTGCCATGCTGCACAATATGATCCTGCGGAAACAGCTGCAGCAGGAACAACACAGGGAAGGGCCCACAGCCCCCCACCATTGACAAGATTCCCACAGGCACAGATGGACTCAGATGAAGAAGTCCCTGAGCCTACTCCTCTAGGCAGGCGTTGGTGTGTCCAGTATGCCCTTACCTTGCAAAGAGGCAATGCATAGCACACACACTGACACTGTAGGGACCCATGGACTGACACCTCTCTCTGAATCGCACACACAGTAAAATGGATGACACACATCACATTACCTGTAACTTACCATGTATAGGTAGTGTACTGTGTGCATCCAACATAGGCAGTCCTCAAGAACCATTCTCACAACTGCCGCAGGCACAAGGCAAGTCAGTCTTTTAACAATAAATGAATGGAATAGTATGTTTTGGTAGCATACCTATGGTAATGCTGCATGCATGTAAAGGAATGGGGCAGCCTACTGGGATAGCAGAAGACAACAGACAGCTATGCGGGACACCAGGAAATGTCTGCACAATGCTGGCTTCCCCACACTATGCAGTATCATTCAGGGTGACAAATCCCACTGCAGTATATGTGGAGGTCATAGATCACATGCATGGATGTCACTGTGGGGATCCCATACTCACCCCTCAGACTCACACATCAAGTCAGCCATAGAAAACCATAAAGGAATGTCTGGAAAAGGCACACAAATGGCAACAATGATAGAATACCCCCCATACAGACTTACACTGTGATATCAAAGCAGGCCTTGCATTTGCAGTAAGGCTCTGAAGGGCAAGAAGTCTGAAACTCAATTGTATGCCATTACAATCTAGCCTGTGGTCTCTAGTGATATACCTCTATTCTCCGAGACAGGGCACAATACAATGCTAAATGGAACCACAATGTAAATCCAATATAAGCACAGTCTGTGTAAATGTGTACCATTGACAATTGTGCCCCCCACCCATATTCCCATAGAAATTTAGTAACATGTAAGTTTTAGGGTAATAGCAGCAGAGCACACATTGTGCCAGGGCTGTCCCAACCAATATGATAACTTGTTGCATGTCCACAATATGCAGGGGTCAATGAGCTATGCATATGTGTGGGGAATACTGTCAGAATGTGGCCAGCAACATCTCATGGCTGTTGTGTCCTAGTGGCCTAAGTACAGTACTATGGTAGACAGGGCCATGTTCCATGAAATGCGGTGCCAACTATTTTGCATGTCAGCTACATCTACGGTGGGAATTGTACACACTGTCTAGATGTCAATATCCATTACTGGTGGGAAGCTGGACAGGTCATGTACAGGGGGGCACATATATGAACAGTGCACAGGTAGGAGTAACCTACACAGTGCCTACCATACTTCCCAACTGTACGACCTTCTGCAGAATATACAGAGGTTTGCATCATATTTGTGGTGTCTTTATTCCAAAATAGTGGTGTTGTCTGGAAAATCATTGGCAAACCACAAATGTCTAAAGTCAGAAAATAATGATGGATTGTTGTGTCTCAGACCTTATACCCTATGGAAAATGCAAGTTCATACAAAATCTGTTATTGTATCACCCTTCTAGGTTTGTATGGCCAGTAGTTACAATGGTCCGTATATTTAGGCCTTTGTCACCCAGTTACTCATGGCTTTGTCCAGATGTCTGGCTCACATACGTAGAGAGGTATGGTGCCTAGTAGCAGAGCAGTGCATTCTGTCACTTACCATTGTCACCCCAGGGGGGTCCACTGCCTGGCAGCCTAGGAACATAGTGACAGAATGCACTGCCTTGCTACAGATGGCCTGCATCAGTCTCACATGGCCTACAGACCTCTGGAAAAGGTTCATGCCTCACCCATAGTGCCTTTGTAGGGAATGTCATGGGTTCCATACTACCAATATAACACAGTCAACAAAATGCAAATGTAAGGCCATGCTGCTAAATACTAGTCGCATACCTCTCAACCTCGTGGAGGAAGAAATGTGGACAAAGCCATAAATAATGGTGGGATAAAGGCCCAACTATAGGGACACATTTGAAATATTGTTCTCATAATGTTAGAAAGTGAATATAATAACAGAGGGGGTGTATAGTAGCATGGATGTCATGAAGGGTGTGAAGTCTGAAACTCTAATGGTCTGTCATTATTCCCTGACTGCAACTTTCAGTGATTTGCAGCAAATGTGCTAGAAAACTACAATGTTAAGGGAAGCCGACCAGATATATGAGGCATGAAGATGGATAATCTGTGAGAATCTGTACAGTTGACAGATATGGCCGTACCAGGATATGACCTTTCAGGTAAGAAGAATACCACACAACCAGGGGATCCCCAGCCAGTATATCACCAAGGTGCTGGACCTTTTACACAGCTTCATCAGTCAATCAGCTTTAGCCACACCTCCCAACTGGCCGGATTGTGCAAGAAGGTTTAGTCTTCACCTCATAATATAGGTCTGTGCATCATCCATCTGGTATTTATCTGGTAAATAACTGTGATCATCCAATTATATCTGTCAGTAGGTAATGACACAATACAGTACAGTGTAAAACATTACATATGTCAGAAAATGTCTGCTAAAGCAAACTATGTAACTCAAGCAACTCATACATTGATAAAAGCAATAGTTACAGTACCCCCCTATGTTTGGGCCATTGTTTCCCCATATTGGCAGCCTACCACCAGATATCTTGCACAAACAGGTTGCAAGGTATAGCTGTAGCACACAACACCCCAGACTGGAGTACAACTATCCCTGGAATGGATTCCCACACTTACTATAGAAGGTCATACTGAGCATGCTCCTACACTTAGAGAAGTGAAGCCTATGTCTGAAACCACATCGGACCATATATCTCTGTATTGTGCAAATGTCTTTGCATAGACACAGCTATGTAAACCTGTCTCCACACACACCCATCAGACAGGATTACCCACAGCCAGCTGTAGGTGGCACATATGTGGTATATCTGCATCTGTTGCATGTGATACACACATACAGTGGATATAAAAAGTTTACACACCCCTGTTAAAATGCCAGGTTTTTGTGATATAAAAAAATGAGACCACAATAAAGCATTTCAAAACTTTTCCCACCTTTAATATGACCTATAACCTGTACAATTCAATTGAAAAACAAACCAATCTGTTAGGATAAAAATATAAAAAATAAAAAAACATGCAATAAGCCGGTTGCATAAGTGTGCACACCCTTATACTAATACTTTGTTAAAGCACCTTTTGATTTAATTACACCATTCAGTCTTCTTGGGTACACACCTGCCATCAATTAAAGAGACTCTGACTAATCCCAAATAAAGTTCAGCTGTCCTAGTAGGATTTTCCTGACATTTACTCAGTTGCCTGCTACAGCAAAAGCCATGGTTAGCAAAGAGCTTACAAAGCATTAAAAGGATCTCATTGTTGAAAGGTATCAGTCAGGAGAAGGGTACAAAAAAATTTCACAGCATTGGATACATATGGAACACAGTGAAGACAGTCATCAAAAGTGGGTAAACTATGGGACAACAGTGACGTTGCAAAGAACTGGATGACCCTCCAAAACTGATGATAGGACAAGACAAAAACTAGTCAGGGAAGCTGCCAAGAGACATACAGCAACACTGAAGGAGCTGCAGGAATTTCTAGCAAGTACTGGTTGTGTACTATACGTGACAACAATCTCCAGTATTCTCCATATGTCTGGGCTATTGGGTAGGGTTGTAAGATGGAAGCCTTTTCTTACACAGAAAAACATCCAGGCCTGGATAAAATTTGCAAAACAATGCATCAAGTCTCCCAAAAGCATGTGGGAAAATATGTTATGGTCTGATGAGACCAAGGCTGAACTTTTTGGCCACAATTCCAAAAGGTACGTTTGGTGCAAAAACAACACTTCGCATCACCAAAAAAACACCATTCCTATGGTGAAGCATGGTGGTGACAGTATCATGCTTTGTGTTGCTTTTCTTTAGCTGAAACTGGGGCTTTAGTCAAGGTGGAGGGAATTCTGAACAGTTCCAAATACCAGTCACTTTTGGACCAAAACCTTCAGGTGTCTGCTAGAAAGCTGGGGATGAAGAGAAATTTCACCTTTCAACATGACAATGACACCAAGCATACATCCAAATCAACAAAAGAATGGCTTCACCAGAAGAAAATTAAAGTTTTGGAATGGCCCAGCCAGAGCCCAGACCTAAATCCAATAGAAAATCTGTGGGGTGACCTGAAGAGGGCTGTGCATAAGAGATGCTCTCACAATCTGACAGATTTGGAGCGCAAAGAAGAGTGGGCAAATGTTGCCAGGTCAAGATGTGCCATGCTGATAGACTCCTACCCAAGAAGATTGAATGCTGTAATTAAATTAAAAGATGCTTCAACAAAGTATTAGTTTAAGGGTGTGCACACTTATGCAACCAGCTTATTGTATGTTTTTTATTTTTTATATTTTTCCCTAACAGATTTGTTTGTTTTTCAATTGAATTGTGCAGGTTATAGGTCACATTAAAGGTGGGAAAAGTTATGAAATGATTTATCGTGGTCTTATTTTTTATATCACAAAAACCTGGCATTTTAACAGGGGTGTGTAAACATTTTATATCCAGTGTATATATGGGTAACATATTACAATATGTCAGGCATACACACACATAGACATGGGGAAGAGAGGGACAGACAGTGATAGAGTGAGCTCCACAGGGAGACACACACACAGAGTGAGTCATACACAAGGATACCCTGAATGTCAGAGAGTGATGTCCTGCTGCAGACAGTTGCATATCAGTTGTAACCACTGGCATGTGTCAGCATGAAGATGAGATTCATTGTCTGATGGTACTGAGGTGAGGGGTTTAATATCACATCACCCACCTTTGTGTGTGCGCGTGTGTGTGTGTGTGTGTGTGTGTGTGTGTGTGTGTGTGTGTGTGTGTGTGTGTCTGTAGGTTGAAAGATTATAATGCCTTACCCACCCAGTACAATTCCCATTGCTCTACTTTACAAGATCTGCTAATGTCATTCACCTTAGAAGTACCTTTGGACTGGCTTCAGCCTTGTAAGCTCTACAGTGCATGTGATAACTGAGTAACACTGTCATACAAATAACTAGATAGGTAGGTAGGAAGCGGTTCTAATCACAGTCCCAGCATATATAACAGTGTGTGTGTGTGTGTGTGTGTGTGTGTGTGTGTGTGTGTGTGTGTGTGTGTGTGTGCGTGTGTGTGTGTGTGTGTGTGTGTGTGTGTGTGTGTGTGTGTGTGTGTGTGTGTGTGTGTGTGTGTGTGTGTGTGTGTGTGTGTGTGTGTGTGTGTGTGCAGGAATAAGTGTTTTACTCCATTCCCACTCAGTACACTTCCCATTGCCCTACTTCACAAGATCTGCTGATGTCATTCACTGTAGAAGTACTGTTGGACTGGCCTCTGTCCTATAAGCTCTGTGGTATGTGCAATAACTGCATAATACTGTAGTACAAATAACTAGATAGGTAGGGGTTCTAATCTCAGTCCTGGCAAATGTGTGTGTGTGAGTGTATTTTTGTTTATAAGTGTGTATATCTATTGGTTAAAGTATTTTGTGTCCTGTCTTACCAAGTACATCTCCCATTGCCATACTTTACAAGGGCTGGTGATGTTCCTTGCCTTAGAATTACCTTGGGACACCCTTCTACCTATAGGCTCCATGGCACATGCAGTAAATGCATAGCAATGTAGTAGCAATAACTAGAGAGGTAAGGGTTCGAATCTCAATTCTGGCAAATGTGTATTCCTGTTTGTAAGTGTGTATATTTGTTGGTTAAAGTATTTGTGTCCTTTCTCACCAATTACATCTTCCATTGTCACAGCTTATAGGGGCTGGTGATGTTCCTCACCTTAGAATTACCTTGGGACACCCATCTCCCTATAAGCTCCGTGGCTCACGTGATAAATGCATAACACTATAAATGTAATAACTGGATAGGTAGGGGTTCTAATCTCAGTCCTGGCACATGTGCGTGTGAGTGTATTTGTGTTTGTGTGTATATCTGTTGGTTAAAGCATTTTGTGGCCTTCCTCACCAAGCACATCTCCCATTGCCACACTTTACAAGGGCTGGTGATGTTCCTCACCTTAGAATTACCTTGGGAAACCCTTCTCTCTATAAGCTCAGTGGCGCATGCAATAAATGCATAACACTGTAGTAGCAATAACTAGATAGGTAGGGCTTCTAATCTTAGTCTTGCCATATGTGAGTGTATTTGTGTTTGTAAGTGTGCATATCTGCCATTTAAAGTATTTTGCGGCCTTTCTCACCAAGTACATCTCCCATTGCCACAGTTTACAAGGGCTGGAGATGTTCCTCACTTTAAAAGTACCTTGGGACACCCTTCCCCACTATCAGCTCTGAAGTGCATGCAATAAATGTACAACATGGTAGTAGCAATAACTAGATAGGTAGGGGTTCTAATTTCAGTCCTAACATATGTCTGTGTGTTTGCGTGCGAGAACAGTATCATGTGTGGATGTGTGGTAGTGTGCATGTGTTTGGGGGAGAACCATATCCATTGGGGGAGGGTTTTGCAATTTGTTGCTGTGAGCCACCCAGTACACATCCCAATTTCCACTTTACAAGGCCCACTGTTGTCATCCACTGTAGAAGTAGCTGTAGACACTCTGTGGCCCAATAAGCTCTGTGCCAAGTGCAATAACTATGTAACAGTATGGAATAAATAAGATAGGATCACCTTCTAATCCTTGGATACCATTCCCCACTCAGGAATCATAGACAAACACACTCAGCTATGCATCAACCAATATATCACTAGGTGGTCTGCAAACTGGCTGACATGGTGTGAAACAGCGGACTCCATGTTAGACTGCTGACCAGTCATGAGTGGAGCTCCACAGGATTTGCTACTGGGTCCCTCGTGTTCAGTATCTATGCCTCTGAAGTCCAGCCCAACATGAAGGGACTCTGGCTGACAATGTTCACAGGCAACTGCAAGGTGGGTGCTATTATTACCTCCTCAGGTGATGTTGACAGCCTGCAGAAAGGCCTCACTGAGACATACAACTGGTGTTAGAACCCTGGACTTTTGCTCAATGTCAGAAAATGGGCCGACATCCCCTTTGGGAACAACATGGTTCCCATGAATCACCACATCGATGGTAGTCCACTGAACACTGAATTCATTATAAGATAACTGGGAGCACAGGTTGACAGTGAGCTCTCTGTTGACTACCACAGTGCCACTGTGTTCAGAAAGTCCTTTTATGTGGCACATCTCATTACTAAAGGTGTTGCATCCAGGAAGTAAGAGGTCACTGTCTCCCTCTACTCTCCCCTCATTAGGCCAATCAACGAGTAGAATGGGACATTTAGCATGTACCTCATTGGACACCTGCAACAATTGGGAGAGGCTGCAAAAGTATCTCACAAAGAGGATCCTAGGCCTTAAACATTTGTCCTATATAGACAGACCCCAAGAACTCCAACTATTCTCTGTCTCATATTGGCTACTCAGAGGCAATCTCTGCTTGACTTACAAAGCCATGTCTGACCCAGCCCTGTCAGGAATGCTACATCTAAAGAACCCAACCTGTCTGCACCACATGCCCCAGAGAACTCAAACCCATTTCCACAATCAACAGAACATGCTGGAGGGACTGGTTCATAACCCAGAGACTGCCCACGCTATGGAACAGACTGAACATACATGTCAAGCAGAGCACCTCACTGGCCCTCTTCAGGAGAAATCTGAATGAGTAGATGGGGAATAAAAATCCCATCCCGGGGATCACTCCAATGGCTATACTTGTCAGATACACTGGGGACTATCATCAGGTGGCACAATTCCAGGGTAATCCTATGGGTTAGGCTTGAAAAGGCTCCATGGTCATTCGCCTAGTACACACCTATGAGCCTATGGATATCAGTACTGCCAGATGTGTGTGTGGGTGCATTAATGTATATAAAAGTGTTTGTGAGTGTGTAAACATGTGTGTGAAAGTAGTTTGAGGCCCTTCTCACCCAGTACACCTACCATTGCCATACTTTACAAGGGCTGGTGATGCTCTTCACTATATAGGTACCTTGGGACACTCTTCATCCTATAAGCTCCATGGTGCATGCAGTAACTGCATAACACTATAGTATCAATGACTACAATAGATAGGGGTTCTTATCTGAGCCCTAGCAAATGTGTGTAAGTGTTTGTAAGTATGTGTATTTGTAGGATACAGCATTTTGAGGCCTCACTCTCTCAGTACACTGCCCACTGCCATACTTTATAAGGGCTGCTGATGTTGCTCACCTTAAAAGAACCGTGGGACACTCTTCACACCATAAGCTCTGTGGCATGTGCACTAAATGCATAACACTGTATTAGCAATAACTAGATAGGTAGCGGTTCTAATCTCAGTCCTGACAAATGTGTGCATGTGTGTGAATGAGAACTATATCCACTGGTGGGATCGGTTTTACATTTTTAGTCCATGGCACTCCCAGTACACATCCCATGGTCCACTTTACAAAGGCTGCTCTTCACATCCACCGTAGATGTATATGTGGACACTTCAGCCCTATAAGCCCCATGCTGTGTGCAACAGCTATGTAACATTATGGAATGAATAACATGATAGGCAGGGCTGCTAATGTTAGTACTGGCAATTGTGTGTGCATTGGTGTGTATAGCAGTGTTTGTGAGTGTGTAGACTCATAGGTGACAGTCTGAATCCTCCCACACCCAGTACACCCCCCCCCATTGCCATACCTGTCAAGAGCAAGTGATGTTATTCACTTTACAGGTACCTTGGAGCAGTCATTACACTATTAGTTCCATGCCACCTGCAATAACCGCATAACACTGTAGTACCACTAACTAGATGGGTAGGGGTTCCAAACCCAACACTGGCAACAATGATCCTGTGCATGTGTGAGTGTGTGTGTGTGCGTGTGTGTGCATGTGTGCATGTGTGCGTGTGTGTGTGTGTGGGTGTGTGTGTGTGTGTGTGTGTGTGTGAACAGTATTCTTTGCATGTTTGGGCAACACAATATCATCTGGGGGTGTAGGTTTTACCAATATGAGGTGTGTTCCACCCACTACACTTACCATTGTCCACTTTACAAGGGCTGATGACATCAACCACCATAGACTTACCTGTATACACCCTACAGCCCTGTAAGCTCTGTGCCACATGCAATAACTGTTACACAGACTTGGTAAATGTGTTATATACAGCTGTACCTCAGCTCTGACATGATCAATGTGTCAACACTCTGCCATACCCCTCATTGGCAATGTCTGTAGGGCCACATCCTGCTGACACACAGACTCCTAGAACACAAACGAACACAACATGTGAGACTATATTCCGTCAGCATTAATAACATCAATAATGCATCATGGCTGAAAAGATACACACACTCTGAAGTGTACCCATTACAAATGCCAGCTGACAGCACTTTACACAGCATTACATAGCTAAACTGTACTTAATTCATCCTGTGCATCAGAACCATATCAGCATGTCCCTGCATCGGTGGTATAGATGACAAGGATGTGGCACAGGTATCATCATAGGCACAGGATGTTGTGTGGCTTTGCCAGAAGCCTAGGATGGCCCATACGGTTGACATCATGTGTGTGTGTTTGAAGGGATGTTCTATGATTGGGCCATGCAGAGGTGGTGTGTGTGTGTGTCTGGAGGTAACCTGGCTGTGACGGTGATGTGTGTGTGTTTGTATGCAGATAGTCAAGCCATGTGGATGCCCTACACAGGGGTATGTTGGATAGCTGTGGACCATACATTGCAGGGTGTAGGGTGTACAGTTCACCATCTCCAGCCACAGACATGGGAACTGGTCCTGCTAGGGGTCTCACTGGCACCACCAGGCCCAAGGCCAGATGCAGTACTGCTTCCCGATGGCGACTCTGTCTGCGGGATCTGTGTCCCTGATGGACCGGACAGGACCAGGTGCCCATGGCCTGCTCCGTTGTGGTGTGGATAGCACCCCCCTTCAGCAGTGCTGGTGGTACTGCCACTAAAGGAGTGTAAAGGTGCATGGACCCGTAGACTCTCAGCTGATGTTGGCGCTGACCTACGTCCACGTGCCTGATGCCCATCTCCCACCACATGCTCTAAAACAGACATGCCATGGATGGGGATAGCCAAGGTCTCACCCCACCATTTATTCATGGCCTCAGTATTTTAATGTGTGGCCTCAACAAGGTTAAGTATGTCACCACATAAACCAGGAAGAGTTGCATCCAAGACCCTGAGTATTTGTTTGGTGTTGCATTCACTACATGTCTGTGCAGCCATGACAGCCCGAAACATGCATCTGGTGACACCTGCTGTGGCGCTTGCGACAGCGGCTTGATGGGTAGCAGTCCTCCTCCAAGCACCCCTGTCCTTCCACCTGAGTGAGACCTCACTCTGGGTATGGCTAGTGTCTACACTCACATTTGCCATAGTCACCACACTAGCCTGTTCCATACCACCACCTGCCAACTCTCCATTATCTGTGGCTGCTGGGGATGGGCTATGTGTGGGCATTGTGACTATGTGCAGGGACATTGTGGATGACTGTGGGATGCCAACTGATGGCACAGATTCAGCCCCTGACAACCCCACCTGTGCCCCACTATGACCACCATCATTATCAGAGTCTGCAGAGACAATGACATCAGATTTTGAGGAGGAGGGACCACGACCACCATGTCCACCTGTGAGGGGAATACAACATATGTAAATTAATACCTGCATTATAAGGTTTGCTGGTACACACACACGCACACACACACACACACACACACACACACACACACACACACACACACACACACATGTAGATACAGGTGAGGTGGCACAAAGGCATTACACAGACCTCACAATAACCAACTGGTGACATTCAGGACACAGTCAGACCACAACACACGCACTCTGGACAGGCCCTCAACATCATGCAGTGCAGCCCTTTCCACTCAATGTTACTACTAATATACACCTCTGGGATATGTGAGCAGTGTTAGCAGTTGATGGGCCTTCATCTAGCACACACTGCAGCCATGTACACATTATTGCTGTTCACCTGTATAGCACAGTGACAACCCCTACAGAACATACCTCTCAACTGTACAGAGTTTTGCTGAATGTCTAGATGTGTGGCTCATATTTTTTGGTCTGTTCCTTATAAATCCTATAAGGATAGCAATATTTGCACAGTCTCCCTTGCAGAAGCCCTCCAACACTGTCAAATTTCGAGGGCATCTTTTGCACACAGCCCTTGTCAGGGCACCCCCACAGATTTTCAATTAGATGTAGATGTGGACTCTGGCTGGCCCATTCCAAAACATTGATTGTCTTCTGGTGAAGCCATTCTTTTATTGATTTGGATGTATGGTTTGAGTCATTGTTGTATGGAAAAGTGAAATTTCCCTTCATCTACAGCTTTCTAGCAGACACCTGAAGAGCTTGGGCCAAAACAGACTGGTATTTGGAACTGTTCATAATCCCCTCCACCTTGGCTAAAGGCCCACTTCCAGCTTATGAACAGCAACCCCAAAGCAGGACACTGCCATCACCATGCTTCACCATGGGAATGGTGTTCTTTTGGTGGTGCACAGTGTTGTTATCGCACCAAACAAACCTTTTGGAATTGTGGCCAAAATGTGCAATCTTGGTCTCATAACATCATAACACATGTTCCCACATGCTTTTAGGAGCCCCAATGTATTGTTTCTGAGAATTTAGTCAGACCTGGATGTTGAGAAAAGGCTTATATCTTCCAACCCTACCCCATAGGCCAGACATGTGGACAATACAGGAGATTGTTGTCACATGTAGTACACAACCAGTACTTGCTAGAGATTTCTGCAACTCTTTTCGTATTGCTGTAGGTCTCCTGGCAGCCTCCCTTACCAGTTTTGATCTTGTCTTTTCATCACATTTGTAGGGATGTCCATTTTTTGCAATGTCACTGTTGCCCCATATTTTCATCACCTTTTGATGACTGTCTTCACTGTGTTCCATGGTATATGCAGTGCTGTGGAAATGTTTTTGTACCCTTCTCCGGGCTGATACCTTTCAACAATGGGATCCCTTTGATGCTTTGTAAGCTCTATGCAAACCATGGGTCTTGCTGTAGTAGGCAACTGAGTAAATGTCAGTAAAGTCCAAGTGGGACAGCTGACTGTTATTTGGTGTTAATCAAAGAGTCTCTGTAATTGGTGGCAGGTGTGTACCCAAGAAGACGTAATGCTGTAGTTATATCAAAAGCTGCTTCAACACAGTATTAGCTTCAGCCTGTGCACACTTATGCATCTAGTTTACTGCATGTTTTGTTTTTTCATAATTGTTCTCCTAACATATTTGTCTGTTTGCCAATTGAATTGTACAGGTTATAGGTTACATTAAAGGTTGGAAGTGTTTGGAAATGTTTTATTGTGGTCTCATTCTTGTATATCACAAATACCTGTCATTTTAACAGGGGTGTGTACACCTTTTATATGCACTGTTTATGATTATTTTTTAAAACATGTCCCTAGTTTTGGGCCTTTGTCCCCCATTTTGTCAGTCTTTGTCCAGATATCTAGCAATGGCAGGTTGTGAGGTATGCTACAGATATGTTACATTTCCTGCAAATAGGCTCCTGTGATGACCACTGTAATGCAATGCAGTTAATCCCACCACAAGTGAACATGCACATATCACAATATGGCTAAGACTAACAGTTGTGTGCATGGTAAAATGCATGACCTTAACATGCATGGGATACTGGTGAGCCACAACAGACAATACCATACTCACCAGGTTCAGGCTGCTGTCCCACATCCAGACCAGAGGCACCTATGTAGTTGTGGGGAAGAGGTATTGTCAGTAGGCTCACATGTGGCATTGGTACAAGATGAATGCTACTTTTCTGCACAGGTACAGTACAAGCTCTGATGCTACACAATCTGCTGTCCTTTACTATAGATGTGCAGTTTTGTGCATTACAAAACCCCACCCACAAATGCAGTTTGACCTGACATATGCATTTAGATACTCTACAAAAGACAGTATGACTGTTACAGTATTCAATTGATGTGCATTGGGACCTAACCTGGACACTTCTCACCTGTTGCCTGGGTGCCACCCACCTCCACGACTTGTTTTATTGGCTTTGCTGGTGTGTGATGGCCACCCCAAGGTTGGCAAGGAGCTCCTCTGTTGGTGTAAGTGGGGCCTGTGTGGCAGGACCCCCACCTGTAGTGATACAGTCCCTGGTCATAACAGCAGCCCTTTGCTGGGCACGGCGTATCAGGTCAGTTGCCTGATGCCTGACCTGATCATATGTGCGTCCATGGTGGCCCAAGTTGTTAACTCTGTGGACAAGTTTGTCCCACAGGGTGGTACACTCCGGCAGATTGTGTTGGCTATGGCCAAAAATCACTCCATGGTGCTGGATGATGGCATCTGTGATGGCTGCATTTTCAGCTGCAGTATATGCTTGCTGTCTTGGCTGCTGCATGTCACCTGGAAGACATAAACAGGGGAACACATCACAAGACCTCATACATTTGTTAAAGTTATTTACAGAACCTGCACATCAACACTGACTATCATTATCCACCACTTACAACCACATCATACCCCTGTCATCTGTCAGCACAGTATGAACTTGCATTGTACTCTTGGTCCTGATGTGTCATGTTCCCCCCATTCAGGGCCAGTAAATTGCATAATTCACCATTCATCATTCACCTTTGTGTAGAGGGATGACAGTGGCCATCTTCCTTGTAGATGGGATGCCAATGGTGCTCAGGTTTTGCTTGCGTACAGTTTGTAATGGAGTTGGGGGCATATGCCTGTGTTCATGTAGGATGCAGACAGGGATGTTATCAGTTCCCATGGAGACTTACATTTGTTGCCTTTGATTAGGCATTATGGACCTGCTCCCCGATGATGAGGGGAGGGGTGCAGTGCATATCCACCTATACTGATGGTGGGCCGGGAGGGTGATGTTTTCCCTTAACTTGTCTGCAGCGAGTTGGCTATAGCTATGTTGTGTGTGTATGTGGTGTGATTGACCACCAGTACATGGTGGATTGGTTTGTTGCCTCTGGGACTGAAGACGGACTTGTGATTGGCCTTGGTGGATGTGTCCAATGTGTACTCACAGTTAGCCTTACAGTAATTCACCTGTGTCCTCATATGCTTATTCAGACACAGGTTGACTTGCTTCAAGTTGGTGCCTGCTCCTACTTGGCCCTGTACAGCCAATATAGCAACCGATTATATGGTTTGTGTATCGCTCCTGTCCAGCAAAAGGGATTACTCTACCTTGTTGGAGGCAGGTTTTAAAAGTCAGGTATTGCTGAGTCCATACAGCTATGTAGGTGCTAATATAGGTTTTGTAGTGGGCATGGACACAAGATCATAACACAGTTGGACAACTCTCCATTTTCAATCTGATAATCATGCTTATTCTAGTACCCATGTCTGTGTCAGGGCAATGCAACAACTAGTAGCTATAGAGATTTATGTCTGTTGGATGCACACAAACTAAGATTACACATGTGTACAACATGTACAGCTTATTTACTTGACGTTCTGCATCTCGTGTCTGTTGCCATGAGCTTACAGGTACACCTACTCATACATACATGTGCACAGGTGATACCTGATATACATATCTGTTCTATGTCAGTATGGCACACTGTATTTTCACTCTTGCTGCTCAGTCATACCTCTCAACCTGTTAGAGCAGGACATCTTGAGGACACTACACATGAATGGGGGGCAATGGCCCAACATTAGTGACACTTTATTAATATTGCTGTAACACACTTAAGTCAGTTGATAGCACAGTAGGCTTTGCATTCACAGAAATACCCTGGAAGGTGTCCGACACTCATATATATGCTATTATGTTCTAATGTCAGTCTTCACAGATTTGCCAAGGATTTGCCAGATGTAACAAAACTCTGTGAGTAAATTACTACAAATATGAGGCACACATATGGTCAGTGTGCATAACACTGGACAGTCAATTGGTATGAACTCAGTATATCACATGCAGTTCAACATACATGTCTGCAACAGTAGTTTACTATGTACATACCCTGTATAGATCTCTTAGATTTGTGAGACAAACGTGTATCATAGCTGTATTAACATGTAACATATGGATAATTATGACATCCCACTAGCTGCCCTAGCAGTGCCACAGTCAGTATTGTTCAACAGACAACGTGAGGCGTCCTTTCCTGGGGTGACTCAGGGCCCTGAGATGTGATCTATGTCACTGCAGACAAACCCAGATGCTATGGCCATAGGTGCTGATCAGCAATCTATCAGTGCAGCAAGTCTTGTTGAGACATATTTGTTAAACTTCCTATTTCCCATTATTACATACCTCCTACTGCATTCCATTACATGCTTACTTGACTGACATACTTTTTTTTCCAATTATAGTTGGTTTGCTTCAGATTTCTGTTTGTTTTTATTTGTCTGTCTCTCTCTCTCTCTCTCTCTCTCTCTCACAGTGATGTCAGGTATACAGCTGTTTTGCATAGGCAGCAGCTTGCCTTTTGTAGTTAATGCTCATGAGTAGCTGATGACCTGTGCACCAATTGGTGTCCCCCACTTGCTAATTGCAGGCAGAACAGCTGTGTTGTTATTCCTATAGCCAATGGCATGGCAGCACACTCCTATAATGGAGTACTTCATAAGGGTGTTGGCCCTTTTCCTTGCCTGTGAGGTGGACATCATGGAGGTGTGTGAACAACAGCATCACAGAGGGTAGTTGGAAATACCTTGCAGACCTAGGGACAGACTGTAAGTATTGCTGTGATAAGTTGGATCAATGCTAGCTTAACAGGGTTTGTGTGGACATGGATTTTCTGCATGATATTAAGTCTGAGAGTGTTATGTGGTTGACATAACTCTCAACTGTAGGGCTATCTGCAGAATGGCCAGAGGTTTGACTCCTATGTTTGGTCTGTTCCCCAGACAGTTTTTGTCCTTGGCAAATCAGTAGCATACTCTGGGGATTGCAGTCAGTACATGCTAACATCCATTTGTGTGTCTGACTTCATATCCCTCAGAATGGATGTGTTACAACAAACCCTGTAACACCAGCAACTTTCTCAGTTTATAACAGCAATATTTCAAATATGCCCCTGTTTTTGAGCCTCTGTGCCCCAGTTATGTCAGAATTTGTCCAGATGTCATGCAGTAAGTAGTTGATAGGTATGGTATATCATTATTTAGTACCTTCATTCCTGATATCATTCCAGTGATGTAGGAGAATGCAGAACATGTTATGAGGTAAAGGCCATATATATGAGGAAAAAGCCTGGATATTCAAAGGGAATCTATACAGTTGAGAGGTCTGTGTACATCTGGTGATTGTTAACAGACTGTCAGGATTGTGTAGCAGTGTAGTATGTAAATGTTATTTGGGATGTGTAGGGAGGGAAGTAGACATAAGTGTCATGGCTCCTTTTCTATCTGAATGTGCATGCTGCTCTAGTTTATGGTGGTCTATCGACTGTATATGTTTGTAGGGGCAGACCGAGATATGCCCCGTACCACCTCTGGCTTCCTACTGCACTGTGAATTGGGCCAGTATATGTAGGGGTAGTGTGTGAGTGGCAAACATTATATTTTTGTTCACACAGTCATACTCTACTGCTCATTTGGCTTACTGGTATGTCACTGTGACTGTGGTGAAATTGGTTGTGGGTATGCACATTAACATTGGTGTCTGTTTCTCACTACTGTTACATCCCTGTAGTGCCCGATATATTTGCAAATGCATGTGTAATTCTCCATAGCTGATTTGGGGTAGTGTTGTGTCAGTCTGACTGTATTTTGGATGGTACTTGGTGACATGCTTAGCAGCTCAGTGTGGTTTCTATAATGTCATGTTATGCCCAGATATGCGTAGGATATCCGGTTATCTGGCTCATATATTTGGTCTGGTCCCCGTAACTGTTGTGTATTTGTGACAAATCAGTGGGATGATGTGAGGATTTCAGTCACTAACTAATGAGAAGCAATTGGGTCTTGGACTTGTGCTATTTCAGTCAACATATGTTAGAACAGACAGTGTTACTGCAGCAACTGTCTCAGCTAATGGGGAGGGTGTTTGGGAATCAGAGGTCCATAAGCCCCATATGGATATGGTGGGACTGACATCCCCACCTGCAGGCAGTCATGACTGCACTTTTACAGCCCTGGCAGTGGCTGTGCTGGGGGTGGACAGGAGGGGCAGCCGCCTGCTCCTCAAGGTGCACCAGGCAGCCCTCCATCTGGCGCTGCTGGCCACCCAACTCAGAACAGATGACACTGCACACCATGCCCCACTACTAACGGCGGATGATGGGCTCATCTCCATGCCCACACCCAGGTGGTGCAGGGCCTGCAGAAGATGAAGTTCCAGATGTTGTGGGGCCTGGTGCCATGGCCAGATGGGGCAGGACAGGTGGATCCACTGGGATCGGCCTTCCCAAGCTTGCTATGGTGTTGAGGTTTTCCAAGATATATTGGTTAGTCATGAGCAAAACATTTCAAGATTAGTTTTAAAGGCATGCATGGGTGTTCAAATTAACAAAAAACAACAGATGGGAAACAGTTGCATAGCAAACAGAACACATGCATAACTGGAACAACAGTAAGCATTGTAACAGCATGCCAGTAACAATGATGGCAACAGGCCACCAACAATGGTATTTGAACAAGGTATGTTAACATGCAACCAATTAATTATACGAACAATAATGTGACACATGCCCCAAGATTAGGTTTGGTAAAAACATACCCATAGTATATGACTAATAATTAGTGATGCAGATGAGCGGTGGAGGGAGAGCAGAAAAGTACATTAACAGTTGCATAGGCTTCTATTTTTACTACAGTACCTTATCAATACTGTAGAGATCTGCCCTCACTTTACATCTACTTATGGCCTACATATGACATACCCATATTTGTGAAATGGGCCGTGTAGACAGCCTTCCATACAATGGTGCCCACATGGTAGGGAACTGTCAGGTTGCTACCAACCTCAGTGCACAAGTCACCTCACACCTGATTGCATGCTCAGTACATTATTACTGTCATAAGTAGTGTGGCTGACATCTGCCACAGCAGGGGGAATGATGCCTCTCCTGGCATTCCGTTTGTGGTAATGTTTCTTGTACCAGTCAGTAATTGGGTGAGTGCCTCTTGGGTGATGATCACATCTGTAGGGGAATGTAAGACAATGGGCAGCTTGCAAACATCCATACACCTGGTCAGCTACAACCTCTGCTTTTGTCCTGTATCTCAGATACATATATCTCAAACAGTAGAGGCCCCCAGACCATTCCTTGGGTACACCATTGTGGATGAATCTACCATTAGAGGTGGATTCTACTACTTTGACTGAGTGGGGCCATCTTTGGGACAGATATCTACCCATCTGGTGACCTACAGGTTGGTGCCTAGCTGTGTAGGCGTATGTATCCTGTCCACCTGGGGATTAGTGTGAGACAAGTGGGCTAGGTGAAGGTAGGCATTGTTCACCACCTTCCCCTCATCCCTGTGTTTGTTGACCACTGCAGAGAGGTTGATCATGTTTAACAGGCCTGATCTCCATTTGATAATATCATGGTGTGTGGGCCCAGGCATTTTGATGTTGCCAATGTCCCTGTTTATAATGTGCTTGATATTGCCTTCCATGCCCTTGCAGAGCAGGCTAGTTAGGCTGATGTGCATAATGTTGGCTGGGTTGGTGGATTTCTCCACCTTTGTGTATAGGGATGACAGTGTCTGCCCTCTGTGCAGACGGGATGACACGGGTACTCACGTTGCGGTTGAGTACAGTGTGGAATGGATCCGAGTGCCCACGCCTGGGTTCATGTGGGATGCAGCCAGGGATGGTATCGTGCCTATGGAGACCTCTGTGCGTTGCCTTTGAGAGAACATTATGGGCCTGCTTCCTGATCATCAGGGGAGGGGGGCAGGTGCTGTACATGCACATGTGTACCACTGGAGAGACAGGGAGGTGGTGTTTACACTTTACCTGTCTGCATCCGGTTGCCTATATCTATGTCATATGTGCATGTGGTGTTATTGACCACCACTACAGAGCATATTTGTGTGTTGCCTCTGTAATTGCAGACACATGTGTGGGAGGCCCAGTGATTTGCCTTGGGGGATGTGTCCAATTTGCACTCAAAGACAGCCTTAGGGTACATCATCTGTGCCCTTATTTGCTTGTGCAGACCAAGGTGATATTGCTTCCAGTGATGAACCTGTTCCTTCTTGGCCCATCCAGCAATTGTTTCCACCTATTATGGTATGTGTGTATTGCTGCTGTCCACCACAGGTGTTTACTCTACTTGAGGGAGATGATGTTGTCCTGTCAGGTACTGCTGAGTCCATACAGCTATGTAGGTGCCCACATAGTACTGTGGTGTGGGCCTGGACATTGCTGCCAGTTCCAACAAATTGTTAGTTGGCTGTACAGCTACTTCTACCTTCTCTGAGGAGATTTATACTAATTTGTGTACAATTCATTCTGTTTGACACTGTAAAGGGGGGCCAGGGTAGATGGTGACCTGAACAGTGATGGCTATGTGGTCAGATATTACTAAGGGGGGTGCACTGTAGGAGTGCTACAGTGGCTACTCATGTTGATTAGGACCAGGTACATGAGATTCCCACCTGCCAAAGGAGTGTTGAATAGCTGATCCACTGCATTGCCATTGACAAAGCCGAGGAATCTATGTGTGTTCGTGTTCAGGTGGCATAGGTCAGGCACACTATGGTTGGGTATTTGAAGTCACCCAGGAACAGGGTAGACAATTGAATCCTGACAGATTCCAGCAGGTCCCAATAGATATGGTGGGTGCCCATAGTCATGGTTGGATGCCTGTAGCTAGCTATGATTTGAGCAGGTGTTTTATCAACTGTTAACTGCACTCGAGATGTCACCCATGCATCAAACTGTTTGGCCAGCCTGGTGGTGTGTATGTGTATGATAATGCGCAACACTTCATCTCCTGTGGCTTTGCGGGCCTCCATTTGGGGTCTAAACATATGATGGGATGAGTGGCCTGGCAAGTTTGATGTGCTCTCCACAGCTAGAGAGCAGGTGTCAGTGACTGCACAAATGTCAGCATCCTACAAGATAAGGTATGCTTGCATTGACATGGGTTTCATGGTGAGACACCTAGTTCCGGTTAGAGCAAAACATCTGCACAAAAACACACATCAGTGGTGGGCAAAAGCCAGTAAATAGTGGTACTTTATGAATCTAGCTGAAACACCAGCCAGTGTTGCCAGTGAAGATGGTGTCATATTCACAGGTGTACTTTGCAGGATATGACATCTGACAATGAAATGTATGCTAATTTGTTATGACTTCAATCTTTAATGGGTTGCCAGTGATGTTCCAGACAATACACAACTGTCTGAGGCATTGATTACAAATATGAGGCAGACATGATTGGTCTGCAAAACTCTGGACAGTTGTCAGATATGGGCTCAGTATATCACATACAGTTCAACACACACATCTACACCTGTTGTGTAGTATGCACATACCCTATGTACATCTCTTACATGTGTAAGACAAGCATATGTACCAGAGTAGCATTCACAGGTGACATATGAATAATTACAATATCCCAGGTAGCTGGTCTACCAGTGACACACTCAGTACTGGACAACAGAGACTCCATTAGTAGTCATACATGAGCTGACCTTTGCTGGGGTGACTCAGAGGCCAGAGATGTGCTCCATGTCAATGCAGACAGGGCAAGCAGAAATGGCCACAGGTGCTGGAGAGCAGCATGTCAGTCCAGCAGGTCTTGTCGTGGCCTAGTGTTTAATGTCCTGACATCATTGCATCTGCCCTTCTGCATTCCATTACAAGCTTACATGATTGACTTACCTGTTATAGAGCTCAGGAGTTTCCTCACAGCAATGCAATTGTTTGGATTTGTGTAGTCGCAGTCTGTCTTTGTGTGGATGGGTTGAGACCTGTGTTGCATAGGCAGCAGCTTGCCTTTTGTAGGTACTGCTCATGAACAGGTGATGGCCTGTGCACCAATCAGTGTCTCCCACTTGTTACTTGCATCCAGAGCAGCTGTGTTTTCTTTCCATTTGCCAATCCCATAGCAACACAGTGCTATAATTACAGCCTTCATGTGTGCCTTGCCCCATTCCCTTGCCTGTGTGGAAGACCATATGGAGGTGTGGGGGTTACAGCTTCACAGACAGTAGGTAGGAATACCTCTCAGGAGAGGACATGTGGAGACAGCCCAGCAACATGGGGAACAAAGCTTCAGAATTGGTTACAGATTGTAAGACAGTAGTGTTATTATACATATAGAGGGTAGCTAGTTTAACAGGGTTCATCTGGACATGCATTTTCTGTGTGACTTGATGTCTGACAGTGATATGTCTCTGACATACCTCTCAACTGTCCTGATGTCCACAGATTGCCCAGAGGTTTGCCTGTTAAGTTTGGTCTGTTCCTCAGACATCTGTTTTTGTGGAAGCAGTAGGATAATGTGAGGATTGTAGTCAGTGACTGTTGACATCCATCGGTGTTTCAGATGTCATATCCTTCAGGGATCTTATGTTACAACAAAGCCTGTGACACTGGAAACTGTTTCAGTTTGTAACACCATTATGTGAGATATGTCCCTCTTTCCAGCCCCCGTCCCCAAGTATGTCATGCTTTGTCCAGATGTCTTGCAGTAAGAGGGTCAGAGGTATGAGATATCATTATTTAGTGACTGCACTCAAGGTATCATCCCATTGACTTAGCAGACTCCTGCAAGTGGTATGCGGCAGTGGCCAGGAATATAGTCTCACACACTGGACATTCTGTGGAAATCTGTACATATGAGAGTTATGTATGTCTGGCCATTGTGAAGTGACTGCCAAGATTGTGTGTAGATGTTTGTTTGGCTGAGTAGGGAGAGTAGCAGATGTGAGTGTCACAGATCCTTTTTCTATCTGACTGTGCATGCCGCTACAGCTGCTGATGGTCTATCAGATGTGTATGCTTGTAGGGGAGACTGAGGAATGTCCAGTAACACCTCAGGATTCCCAGTCCACTGTGAGTTGGGCCAGTATATGTCAGTGCAGTGTGTGACTGGGAATCAGGAAATCTTCGTTCAAACAGTCGTTCTACTCTAGAGTTCATTTAGGGAACTGGCATATTGCTATGACTGTGGTGCAAATGGGTGTGGGTGGACATTTATGCACCACTATCTGATTTTCCCTGCAGTTCCATCTCTGCAGTGGATGATATATTTGGATATACATGGGTAATTACCCAGAGCTGATTTGGATTAGTGTTGTGTTGGTCTTACTGTGGTTCAGAAGGTACTGGGTGACATGGTTGGCAGCTGTCATGGGTTTTTCCATTCTGTTACATGACTGCAGTCATACCTCTCCACTGTCCAGATGTCTAGACACTGTCCAGATGCGTGGCTCATATGTTTTGTCTGTTGGCCACAACAGTTCTGAGTTTCTGAGAAATCAGTGGGATGATGTGAGCATTGCCATCAGTAAATAATGCAATTCATTTGTGTTTCAGACTTGGAATCTATCTGACATTGTATGTTAAAACAAACCATGCTACTCTAGCAGACTTCTACACATATGACAGCCATATAAGATGTCACTATTGTTTGCCCTTTATCCCCCCCCTCGTTTGTCAGGCTTTTTGCAGATGTGTTGCAGTAAGAGGTTGGTTATCTGTCTATATATATATATATATATATATATATATATATATATATATATATATTGGTGTCTATATATATATATATATTTATATATATATATATATATATATATATATATGTATATAACAATGCTATGGATATATAATTCCCCCCTTATGTTGAATGACTGTTGTGCATGATATGTTTGTAAAACACTATGAATTCCTACAGCTCAGATGGTGTGGAGGTATGTTGCTGTGATTGTTGTGCATAGGCTCTTGTGTTCCAGACTTAGAAATACTTACTTTTTTCATTAATTCTAAATGACCACAAAGAATGATATGTTTGTAAAACCATTACAGAATCCCACAGCTCAGATAGTGTAGTGGTATGTTGCTGTGATTGTAGTGCACTGCATCCCGGATTTGAGACTTGGCAGGGCTGATTATTTTGTTGCTGGGTAGAACAAGGGCTGATGGAGACAGAGTGATTAAGGCACTTTTAAGCAGTTGTAAGTGGTTTTGCATGGTTTTGCACAGAGCTAAGTGATGCTAACACACGGTTAAGCCCTGTTAGCTTCACTTAGCACCATTTAGTCCCGCTTACATCCGTGCTAATTTTCTTTAAAGAAAAGAAAAAAGGGTGATAGGAAAGTGGTGAAATGGGGGTAAGCAAGGGGTAAAATATTATGAAAAGCAGCAAGGGATGTGCAGGATGGGTGTAGGAAAGGACAATAGCTCTACGCTTCTTCGGCAGCAACAGCTGTGAATTAAACATATACAATTTGGAATTTACAGCCTCACATCCCACAGGAAGGGGGTGTTGGCAACAGACATCTGCAGAGTGGGGTGACTGATTGCTTTCACTGTACATGGGGGCGAAATTTAGAGCTATGTATAGAGCAATTTTTTTTTTTTTTTGCAGGACAGATGCCCTTTTTTTAAGGTGAGAGTGAGATGTTGGTGAAGGGCTGTAAGTATGTTTGGGGAGGTATGTTGGGTGAGATAAGTTGCATTTACAGGCAGACAAGACAGACAAGACAGCAGACAAGGGCAACATATGACACATGAGAGGGATAAACACCTTTGATGGGGAGGGTGGTTGGGAATCTGAAGTCCATGAGCCTCCAAATAAATCGTCCTCAGTCTGGCCCAGCTGCCGACCCAACTCTGCACGGATGGTGTTGCACATCAAACCCCAAAACTGACTGCGGGTGACAGGAAACAAGAAATCAGGGGGGGATATCAAATTGAAAACCGAAACTAAGGAACTTGAATGGATTGTGAGGCTTAGGGTGAACATGGGAAAGGGCCTCAATGATAAAATAAACATTAAGCCCATTCTTTTAGCTAGGGATCTACTTAAGTAGTTGATAATATGTGACTATATGTTTTTTATACAACTTAAATTTTTAGATATGTATTTATTTTAATATGACAACGATAGTTGTATGTATATCATTGTGATACTTGTTTGACATCTTTTTGAGTGTAATATGACTTTAAATCAGGGGGAGGATTTGTATTAGCATAACTGATTGAAAATAATTGGTATAAAATGGGGAATTTCATTTTATTTCATTGTCTGATGAAGTGGCTTAGTCCATGAAAGCGCTCATCCAACATTTAACTTTGGAATAAATGTTTTTTTATGGTCTTTGCAGCCATGGTCTGTTGCTTTATTTGACTTTATTTTTCATTGGGGGGGTGATGTAAGTGAGTTTGATACATTTTTGAAAGACTAACTCCAGCCTTTCATGGTTAAAATTCATAAAAGGAGAGGTAGGCGAAACAGTCAATTTTTTAGATCTTTCAATATAAATGGATTTAGTTAACAGATGTTTCCATAGTCATATACTTAGAAAGGATACCTTTAA